>NC_141033.1:20427500-20727500 GCF_052040795.2 Danio rerio
TGACTCGTATTGGACTAAAATGGATTTATGTTTTGTGTGTACACGTGCGTTTTTGTGACATGACACAAATGCGTATAATGACTTGGTACGACACATGATGTATTACAATGAAACGGCTAATTTTGAAGACATTGCTGATGTCCCTTATTTACAAAAAACTTATAAATCATACAGAATTAGTTTTTTTTTCTTTTAGAAAGTGAACCAGCACACTCTTTCCCTGTAAATGGGTAGGGTTAAGTTGTGATCCTCTCAGTCAGAACCAGCAGACCTCACAGTTAGTTCCAGATTGTTTCCTTCTGAGAGAAATATTTTTGTTCTATTTTACTGCTGTTTTACATGTTGTCAAATCCTAAATATGTTTTACTCTTTATTGTAGTCAACTATTGTCTTGAGAATATTCAATTTTGTGTCAGTTTTACACACTCTGTACATCCAGTTGTATATGTTTCTAAAGCTTCAGTTTAAGTAATGTATTGGTAATGTTTAAAAGGAGCCCAAGGGATGGAAGCATATTTTTAGTCACTAAAAATCTTATTTTTTTACACTGAATATGAAAGTGAAAGTAAACAGATTTCAGTTTGGTTCATAAAAACATGTAAGGGAAAGTTCACCCCAAAATTAATATTTACTCATCGTTTACTCACACTCAAGTGGTCTCAATTGGTTTTCTTCAGAACTAAATTGAAGATATTTTTAAAATGCTGATAACCGATAGCATTGAATCCATAGTAGGAAAAAAACCCTGTGCACGTCAATAGCTGCCGGTTTCTGACATAGCATAGTTTGTGTTTAGCAGAGGAACAAAACTCAAACAGGGGTGCATTTCCCAAGCAACGACGTAACTTGCAGCTAATCTGTCATAGTACGATGCATCGTTTGGGAAAAGAATGATGTAGTGACGAGTGTTTCCCAAAACCTGTAGTTTCTCTGTTGCAGATCCATCGTTTGAACAAGGTTAGTTATGATGTAAAACGCACACAATGATGCTCTAAACAGGGTGGATTAAAAACTTCTTTAGAGAAGAATCTCATTTTTTTGTGTGCAAATTCTATTTTTTAAATGCACACACATTTAAAAAAAATTCTAAATTAGTTTTAGTAAAAACATGCACTCGCTTTCCATATTAGTTGAAATATATGTAAATGGCACATATAGGGCCTGTGTTTCCTTTACAAATATTATTGAGAACATATATATATATATATATATATATATATATATATATATACATAACATATTTTATGTTCTTAATGAACATAAAATCACTTATAAAACCTAACACGTATTCTAATATATATATATAATAAATAAATTAATAATGAGGCTATTTATTAAGAAATGAAATGTAATATTTATTATTTATTAGGAAATAAAAAAAATCCTACTTTAATAGTAATATAAATAATATTAATGATGATGATGAAGATTATTGTTGTTATTATTATTAAGTAGGATATTTTTAATTAATTTATTTTTTTTTGAAAAAGTCTACTTTCACAATTTGTCACATGCAAACCACTGCAGAAATCTTCTAACCAACAGGCTCATGTCATGCACTCAATATATATATATATATATATATATATATATATATATATATATATATATATATATATATATATATATATATATATATATATATATTTTTTTTTTTTTTTTTACTTGTTCAAAGTCAAAATGTCTGAAACAACACAATTATTGAGATTTCTTTGGGACAGCTTAATTTATTTATGTTCAATCCACATAAATTTGTTAAAAGTGTTAAGTTAACTTAATTGATTTGTATTGGGACAACAAATGAGTTGTGTGAACCCTGCATTTTTTACAGTGTATACAGTACAGATATTAATAAATAAGCTACTATAAAATAAAAGCATTAACATATGCTATGTTATTTTGTTTTCACAAGCTTCGGACACGTAACATAAATTCTGCTTTTAAATAATAGGTCACCTGTAGCTTTCGTCATTAGCCACAGTTGTGTTCAAAATGACATCATTGTTTTTTACAGTGCACTGCGAAGGAAGCGCAGTTGTAAACATGAAGATCGATAAAACTGAACTGTAAAAATGATTTAAAAGCAAATTACACCTAAGAGAGATTACCTTGATGCTTTTTAAAAAAATAAATATTTCAAGTTTAAATGTTAGAATGTTCTAAATGAATAGGGCATAGGGGGGATAAGTGGGAATAGAACACAGCCAGGAACAATGTTTCTAACTACAGCTCCAGAGGTATAGTTGCAAGTGCTCAAGTTTGCGACACAGTTTGCGAATGTTCGTTGGAACCATGGATTTGGGTAACGACAAATCAACAAACTAAATTTGTAACGCTGCAACTTGCGACTTTAGTTGGCTAACGATGGTGTTGGGAAACGGGCTCCTGGTTTGGAGTTAGTGGAAAATAAGCAAACCATGACAGATTTGTAATCTTTTTGTGAGAAAAATTAATTTAGAGACATTGCAATTAGCAAAACTAGAGGTAAACAATTAATCCAAGTAAAATAATTCATAGAATAATAAATAAAGAATTTGCTTCTGCTCTGGAATGAATCTGCTTCTCTGATGACATCAGTTTAAGTAGAGCTTCCTTTACCTCTTACATCCAACCACTATGATTAAAGATAAGAAGGAGGGGAATAAAATATACTCTCTATTTAAAATTAAAACATTTCACAATACTAAAAATACAATGGGGGCTGCACGTGGCGCAGTGGGTAGCACAATTGCCTCACAGCAAGGTCACTGGTTTAGGCCTCAGCTGGGTCAGTTGAAAATTCTGTGGGGAGTTTGCATGTTGTCCCTATGTTCGCGTGGGTTTCCTCCGAGTGCTCCGGTTTCCCCCACAAGTACAAAGACAAGCTGTACAGGTGAATTGGGTAAGCTATTTTGACCATTGTGTATGTGTGTGAATGAGTGTGTATGAATGTTTCCCAGAGTTAGGATGCAGTTGGAAGGGCAATCGCTGCATAAAATATATGCTGAATAAGTCGGCGGTTCATTCCGCTGTGGTGACCCTGATTAATAAAGGAACTAAGCTAAAAATGAATGAATGATTAAATAAATAAATTAATTAATTAATGAAATGAATTGGGTAGGAACATCAAGTTCACACAGACTTTATCCAATGACCGAATGCAAACAAATGGCGCACATTTCTGAGGCACCACCCTGCATTCTTAATCTAAAAGAACAAGTCTAAACGTATTAGTGAACCTCATCAGCTCAGTATATCTTGCTGTGGAAACAGTGCAACCCTTTACTTTCCAGAATGCAATAATTGCTGATATCACTTTACCTCCCATGGGAAATTAGTCATTGCGCGGCTGGGTTCTCACAGATCTTTCTCTGTCGTCTTGGATCACTGGCAGGTAAAGGTGAGACTCTGAGGCCTGGGTGGACCAGATGACGGACTCCTGCCAAGCAGAGCTCCACTGGCACTGAGGAGGGACACCAGCCTGATGATCCAGTCCAACCAGCAGACTTTCAACTCAGCAAAAAGACCCCAGCCGCTTTTACACAACCTCTGCCATTGTGAGGCTCTCTTCCGAACAATGCACATTAGGATACACTTTGCTTTTCCTCTGCTTTTATGATAACATTGGTTTATCAGCTGCTGTATGGAACGATTATAAGTATGATGAGTCATTTGGATCAATGGATCTAATTTAAAGTGAACAATGCTGGAGCCATAGCAGTTTCTTCCCACACTATTGCAGTGGAGTTTCCTTTTGTGGAGCTAATCCTCTGGACTGTAATCCTGCTAGTGACCCACCGGACTGCTAGTTTTCCCTTTGGCAGCTCAGACCCTGGATGAGGGTTAGAGGGGAGGTCGGCACTTTGCCATGGCTCATTCGTCTGACACGGCACGCAAAGACATGACGAATGGGGCTCATCCCAGTGCCCAGCCAGGTCCCTCGGGCACCTCGACTCTACCGCGCTACCTTCACAAGAAGCAGCAGCGCCAGAGAGGAGTGAGGTCTTCCTCCCCTATGGGCCGGGTCATCCTCATCAACGCGCCTGTCGATGGTGAGTCTCAAGAGTAGCAGTTCATATCATTGTCGTCAGTTTTCCTTTGATACACCCCACTTAGCGTTAGCTTTAAAATGTACTTTAATTCAATTCTATCTTAATTCTTAAAAATACAATTCTTCTATAATTCTATCTTAAATTGATTATGAGGTCAGATTTAGGTATCTGTTTCTAAAATATAATTATTCTGTTTAAAAGCAAAATATGATACTTGTATCATATTATATATAAATATGATATGATGCAAGTCTCAGATGTCCACTGATTTTCTGTTGAATTGAATAAGATACCTAACGGTTCACTTATTATCTTACCATGCTGTAAATGCTGTTTGACGTCCTCCACATGCATTTTTGTGTTTCTTTATATGCAATTTTTTTTTTTTAATTTAAACTGTTGGGAAGGAAATTGCATGTGTATCAGTATATTACATCTGTAAAACTCATGGTCACAGTGAAAACAAAGTATTAACGCAACTCAACCAGGCCTTTTCCTCCAATCGTGCATTGTTCAGGAATTATTTCAATTCATGATGTTGAGGTAACAGCAGTTCTATTAGAGAACATAGGACTAAGATCCTTTGAGGGAGTTATGAAACGACGCTTTCTGATTCAGAGAATAACTTGCCTTTATAGGGAATTTGTGCTTTGTTTCTTTTCATTTTCATGTTCAAACAACAACATTATGCTCTAAACATTTAAAATGAGAAAGCATAAAAATTACCCCTTTTTACTTACAGATTTACTATGTGTAATGGTAGTATATCGATTATAATTTGTATAATTATGACAGTTATACAAATTATATAACAAATCTATATACATATCTGAAAAGTGGATATAGCGCTTCACTTTTTCCAAATTTTTATGTTACAGCCTTATTCCAAGGTGGATTAAATTCATTTATTTCCTCAAAATTCTACACACCATACCCCATAATGAAAATGTGAAAAAAGATTTTTTGAAATTGTTGTGGGGTAAAGCAGTGGCGCAGTAGGTAGTGCTGTCGCCTCACAGCAAGAAGGTCGCTGGGTCGGTGGTTCGAGCCTCGGCTCAGTTGACGTTTCTGTGTGGAGTTTGTATGGTTTCGCTGCCTTCGTGTGGGTTTCCTCCGGGTGCTCCAGTTTCCCCCACAGTCCAAAGACATGCAGTACAGGTGAATTGGGTAGGCTACATTGTCCGTAGTTTATGAGTGGGTGTGTGTGGATGTTTCCCAGAGATGGGTTGTGGCTGGAAGGGCATCTGCTGTGTAAAAACTTGCTGGATAAGTTGGCGGTTCATTCCACTGTGGCTACCCTGGATGAATAAAGGGACTAAGCCGACAAGAAAATAAATGAATGAATGAAATTGTTGCAAATTTATTAAAAATAAAAACCCTGAAAAATCACATGTAGATCAGTAATCATAGCTTTTGCTCAATACTTTGTTGATGCACTGTTAGCAGCAATTACAGCCTTCGGTCTTTTTGAATATGATGCCTCAAGCTCGGCACACCTGTCTTTGTGAATTTCTTCCATTCCTTTTTGCAGTACCTCTCAAGCTCTTAGAGGTTGGATAGGAATCGATGGTGTACAGCCATTTTCGGATCTCTCCAGAGATGTTCAATAGGATTTAAGTCTGGGCTCTGGCTGGGCCACTTAAAGACATTCACTGAGTTGTTTTAAAGCCACTCCATTGATATTCCCACAGCATGATGCTGTCACCACCATGCTTCAACATAGAGATGGTATTAGGCCGGTAATGAGCGCTGCCAGATTTTCTCCAAACGTAACGTCCTGTCTCTGAGGTCTACAGACAATTCCTTTGTCTTCATGATTGGTTTGTGCTTTGACATGCACTCTCCACCCTGGGACCATATATAGACAGGTGTATGCCTTTTCAAATCATGTCCAATCTACTGAATTTACCACAGGTGAACTCCAGTTAAGCTGCTGAAACATCTCAAGAATGATCAGTGGAAACAAAATGTAACTGAGCTCAATTTAGAGCTTCACGGCAAATACTTATGACTTATGACTTGTGATTTTTCAGGTTTTTATTTTAAATAAAAGTTTCAAAAAGTCTTTTTTCACATTGTCATTATGATTTATTGTGTGTAGAATTTTAAGGAAATAAATTAATTTAATCTATTTTGCAATTAGGCTGTTAGATAAAAAAATGTGGAAAAAGTGAAGCGCTATATACTTTCCGGATGCACTATATATATATATATATATATATATATATATATATATATATATATATATATATATATATATATATATATATATATATATAATCATTATGTCATTGTAAAGTCATTATGAAACCTCCATCTTTCAGTTCAGGTCTGCTTCAGATAATGTAACTTCAATAGCAGTGGAAAGCTGTGAGCAGAAGTGGGCATGGCAGAGAAAGTAGAAAAGAAAGAGGATACCAAACAACTGTCATCTATCTATGGCTTGTACTGACTCTGAGTAAAACACATTAGGAAATGCAAGATTTATATTAATAAAAAGTGCTTATTTTAAAATGTACCCACACATACCTGCTTTGAAGGGACATACATGTTCACAGGCACTAAAATGTTTGAAAGTCATATTCCAAAGTACTTTTTTACTTTTAGTGGAAAAAAAACAACAAAAAAGACCTTCACTGTGAGTTTATTGGTGGGCTCAAATACTCTCTTAAATACTTTCTTTTACATCATGTGTTTTCATGAATGCAAGCACAGATAAGGACTATGGCTTCTAAATTGTTCACATATCCCCTTTAAATGGTACTTACATCAGAATTTATGCTTGTGGCTTCACCTGCAGTAATTTAGGGAGACCTGTTTTGACTATTGGGTGACATTTTTCCATGGATGATATGTCACCTGATTGTAAATATTGCAATACAGGCTTATTGTGAAAACGCATCCCTGTATACATTTCTGGAGAGCACAAATTATGTAGACAGGGCTACGTATGGCTGCATTTTTTCTTTAAAATGAATGCTACTGCACGGTTAGATGCTACAGATGGATTCTGTTTATTTTCTCACTACCAGCTGACCTCTTACCATGTGGACAGCTTTTCTGCTGTTGAGCAACGATCCGACTCTAATTTTAGTTTGACTTTTAAATAGTTGCAATAATTGATCCTCTGACTGCAATGAACGAATCAGTTAATAGTCACAACTTTTAAACACTTGCATCTTGAATGCCAATGCACAGTCTCACAGCTTGACCAAATAATTCAGAGGCAGCTCTTCTCACTACTCAATCTTGTTAAACTTTGGCATGTAATTTTAGTACTTGTAGTCTTATGCTACCAAAAGTGATGCCACTCCAATAAAGGTTTTAAACTTATAGATGAAAAAAACAGAGGATGAAAAAGATGAAAATTAGCCATTTAATCCCTACAATTAAAGCTAACATTGCCTTTATTGTAAGACAGTAAAAGTTCAACAAACAAATCTGTTAAAATCTCATCTAGTCCAGGGTTTTATGACCCTTTGAAACAGGATTACTTGATTAAAATATTTCAAAGTAGCAAATTTTTGCGTATTAATTTTTTACAGTGCAGTAATGGATAGTTAACACTTTACTATAAGGTTCCATTAATTAATGTTATTGTATTAGCTAACATGAACAAACAGCGAACAGAACATTTACAACAGTTTTTATTCATCTTGTTAATGTTAGGTAATGAAAATAAAGTAATTCATTGTTAGAGCTTTGCCAAGGATGCTTTTTACCATAGACTGTATAAGATATGGACGTAGTATCTGTGATGTCACTCATAGGTTTCTGAAGAACCCAAAAGAAGCTACCAGTAGGCATGGTCAACCATAGCCATTTTGTTTGTGCATCATCGCACTGTCCGGGGGATACCAAACAAGGGCAAAGAGGCAGAGCGTGAGCGGAGCTACAGACGCCTGCTATCCTTTTGCTTAAACAGGCGAGAAACGCTGAATACTTCCTTAACTGCGACTCGTTTGTGTTCTGATCAAATGTTATTGGTTGTACACTATATCAATAAAGTGTTTAGACTTCAAAAAACACTGTTGTTATACATTGAGCCACTAAACATTGTTGTTATAAAGTTTTCCTATAAGTGGAAAAAGCGAATTACTTCCAAACACTTCAAATATAGTCTGTTAGTAAATGCAAAGCTATTTATGACATCCAGGCATAACACTGTATGACAACATTTCAGATGACTGTTGTAGAGCCTACAGCTAATCAATCTGTCAGATTCTGGAGTGCTTTATAGGTCTAAAGAAAATTATAAATGATCTTAAATAAAACAAATACATCTAAAAAGATGGTATATAAGTATATAATTTCACTCAACTATGAAACGAAGGCCATGTGAATGGTTTGTGAGCACAATTATGTGCACACAGCATGCACAACAATTATCATCTAATAATTGTAAGAAATAATTCCAAAAGGCAACTGACTGTGTAAAGCCACAGAAACAAAACAAAAACATGATGTATATGCTGAGTTCAGCGGCTAATCAGCTGAAATTAGCTGAGGTGAAGTGATGGCAACCAGCGAGACCTACTGTAGCTGTCACTCAAGTGGCCACACTTTAATTATGCAAACTTAATACAACCTAGTATAATGGAAACGGATGAGTTATAAAAAAATCACCCCCCTCACAGTTTTTATGAACGGTAATATTAGCTATATGAATCCAAATCGTTCTTTGTACCAGGCTGTAAACACCTTTTTTCTGTTGTAGTTGGCCATTTTAAAAGTGGGGTCAATAAAAATCTGCTCTATTATGGATCCAGGACTAGCGGAGTTATGATGAATTGCAATTTGAGTTACTTCCGTATTTGCTTCACGCTGGAGAGCGGGAGGTTGCCGCTTGGTTTTTACCCATACTCAAAATTGGTTCTCTTTTTTTTAAACCCATCCAAGTGCACACATTTTTGAGTGGGGTCACACACACACAAACACACTGTGAGAATACGTCTGAAACAATGGGCAGCCATTGTCTCCAGCACCCAGGGACCAATTAGGGGTTAAGGGCAACTTGCTTAAGGGCACCTGTGCTTGGTATCGAAGATGGAGAGTGTGCGGTTCATTCACTCCCAGATCTTCAATTCCTGTAGGGACCAGGAATCAAACCAATAACCTTTGGGTTAGCAGTCTCACTGATTAATCATTAGGCCACAACTACGTCTAGTACATGTTAACTTCTTAAATTTGTTTTAGTTGCATTAACTAATGTTAATGTCACCATCACCTGGGATCCAGCCTGTGCAGATTGCTGGAAAACATGCAGATCACTGGAGAACTACAAATCTGCCAGCAAAATATCTACATATTCAGTCATGCACCACTCACACATTTGGCCCAGACACAGCTAATACTCATGATCATTGATTACTTGGCCTATTTAAACTCCTCTGTTTCTCACACAAGTTGCTGAGTCTTGTTGAACTGTATAGCGAACATTACGGTGCATTTTCTTTGCCTTGCCTTCTGTGTTTTTGAACCTTGCTTTGTTTTGTTTGTTTACGTTGCCAGCTGCCTGCTTGTACTTAGTGATGGGCAAAGCGAGGCTTCATGAAACACTAAAACAGTAGAAGCAAAAGTGTCAAAGTTTCGAAATGTTTCGAAACCCGTCTCTACCGTGACACCTAGTGGACATTTTTTATGTATTGCACTGGAACAGCTTCGGCAAAGAACCAGCTGAGCAAATTGAGGTATTAAACCTTACTTTGTAGAGTTGAACCGTCAAGTAAAATAGTGGAGCGGGGAGAGTTCCTGATTAGCATGCAAGGATAGTGGGTTCGAATACAGGCTGATGCAGCTATTTTGAAATGCCTAATATCAGTTTGAAATGCTCTGTTCTTGCATCGTTTTGTTTCACCATTGGTCTGATATCTGATTATTCACTTTGTGAATAAATATGTCATGTTTGGTTATAAAACAGGATTGTTGCTTAATTAGATAAGGTTGTGGCCGGAAGTTAATAAGATTTATTTATATTATTCATTAAATTTCCAATTTATTATATTTTATTAACGTCTACCCAAACCCTAAACCCAACCATCACATCACTGTAAAAATATTAAGTATTGTTTTACAGTGTTACAAAAATTATGCTAAATTGATGGCAGCAGATTTCGGAGTATTTGTACAAGTCAGGTTTCGAACCCAAAAGCCAGTTGAAGAACAGTAACAACGTGCACACGCATAGTCCACTAGGCTATATGAGACAGAAGCTTTTTCTGACCCTGTCAGTCAAAGGCAGATTCGCCAGGTCTCGAAATGGTCGATGCTTTGAATAGCTTTAGTCACATGACCAGGGGTTTCGAAACACTTTAGTCACGTGACCTGGGTTTTTCGGATCATGCTTCGATGCAGTGTTTCAAAACTATTGCCCTTCGGGCAATCTCGACACTGTCGAAATGTCAGTTTCCCGTCAGCCATCCCTACCTGTACTGACCATCTGCCTGTTTATCGACCACGACTCTGGATTGCCCATATACATCTCTTTGCCCCTGTGTTGTCTGTTGCTTGCCTGACCATTCCATTTAATAAACCCTGCATTTGAATTCACACCTCCTTCCTGTTCTGAACATCCAAATTAATGTTACAGTGAACATATATTAGTAGATGTTGAACAATGATTAATAAATGTAAATAAAGCACAATAATATAATAAATATAATCAAATTATGCAGGAGAAGCATTGTTTGTCATGATAGGAAATATGAATTTATATAATATAATATATTGTGTTATGTTATATTATTTAAAGGGTGGCACGGTGGCTCAGGGGTTAACACTCAGAGCAAGCCTCAGAGCAAGTAGGTTGCTGGTTCGAGTCCTAGCTGGGCCAGTTGGCGTTGCTAAGTGGAATTTGTATGTTCTCCCTGTGTTGGCGTGTGGTTCCTGAAGGAAATTGAATAACTGAATTATATTAATTACTATTCATTCATTTATTCATTTTATTTTCGGCTTAGTCCCTTTATTAATTTGGGCTCGTCACAGTAGAATAAACCGCCAACTTATCCAGCATATGTTTTACACAGCGGATGCCTTTCCAGATGCAACCCATCTCTGGGAAACATCCATACACACTCATTCACACTCTTACACTATGGTCAATTTAGCTTACATAATTCCCCTATAGCGCATGTCTTTGGAATTGTGCAGCTAGCTCTCTGCAATTCTCACATGGTCATCCACTGAAGCTAAGCGTGGCTGTACCCGGTCAGTACCTGGATAGGAAACCACATGGGAAAGCTAGGTTGCTGCCGAAAGGGGTGTTAGTGAGGTTGCAACCTATTGAATAATTTGTTAGTGAGAGGGCACTCAACCTGCAGTCTGTATGGGTCGTAAGGGGCCGAAGGGGACTCTATACTGCTCAGTGAGCACTGTTCTTCAGATAAGATGTTAAACTGAGGACCTTACTCTTTGTGGTCGTGAAAAATCCCAGAATGTTCTTTAAAAAAGAGTGGGGGTTTAACTCTGGCATCCTGGCCAAATTTGCCCACGGGCCTCTGTCAGTCACGGCCTCATAACCATCCCATATCATAATTGGATTCATCACTCTGTCTCCTCTCCACCAATCAGCTTGTGTGTGGATGCTGCACACTGGTGGTAGATGACAAGATTCCCTCCTAATGTGTAAAGTACTTTGAGTGTCAAGAAAAGGGCTTTATAAATTTTAGGAATTATTATTATTATTATTATTATTATTATTATTATTATTATTATTATTATTACACCCGGAGGAAGCCCACGCGAACACGGGCATGCAAAGTCCACACAGAAATGACAACTGACCCAGCCGATGCTCGAACCAGTGATCATGTTACCCACTGCGCCACCGTGACAGCCTATTATTAACTAAATTATAAAGAAATATAATATATTGTGTTAAAATATGACAAAAGCAGTGAAAGAAAAAAATAAACTCCATCAAATGAGACATGTTAAACATTCTTTTGATGTTTACTGTCAATATGTGACATTTTTATAGTGAAATTATGACAATAAATGAGTTGACATCAAAATATTTACATAATTAGTTATACTTTATATGGTTTGAAATTGAGAAACCATTTTTTATAACAAATTTTGTTATTGACTATCAAGGCTGAGAGGAGCCTTTCCTTATCTGTAAATATAGCAGGGCTTCTCAAATATTATTGTCTAAAATTATGTTCTACTATTATTGAAAAAACTTTTGTTAAAGATAAAATGATTCATGAAAAATCACTGTGTTATGTTTGATGGTGTGCTGTAATGTAGGTGGAGATGACAGTGAAGACATCCACACGATCACTGTAGATAAAAGTGAGGATGGCCATCTGGGTTTCAGTGTGCGCGGAGGATCTGAGCATGGCCTGGGAATCTTTGTCAGCAAGGTGGAGGACGACAGCACTGCAGGTACCAAAACACAGAAGCGGTAATCACTTTTGATGACAACACGACTAAGATTTCATCCCAAACATTCATACGTGTGTTCTTGTTCCACACTACAGAGATGGCAGGCCTGTGTGTTGGGGATAAGCTGGTTGAGGTGAACGGCATAAGTCTGGAGAGCATCACTATGAGCAGTGCTGTGAAAGTCCTGACCGGAAACAACCGTCTGCGTATGGTGGTGAGACGCGTGGGGAAGGTGCCAGGCATTCGCTATTCAAAAGAGAAGACTACATGGTAAGTGGGAAAGATTTTATGGTAAAACTTTAGTTTAGGTCACAATTCACAGTATTGATTGTTAAAGATTACAAATGTGGTTACATCTAAACATTTTCTTAAAGAATCCGGGATATGTTGAATAATATTAATCTGTTGCTTTGCCTGTTTCTGATATGTACGATGCCTTCTGCTAAGGCCTTTTATTAAAGCGGCGCTATTCTGATGCTTTTGATTAGTTTTCCGTTTTGAATTTGCTGCGCACCACGTCTATCAGTTACGTTAATCCTCTCTGCCACTTAAAGCATTAGGCTACTACAACCAGTCTGAGAGCTGCCACCATGGCGAGTGATAAAAATGCATTTCATTGCTGGAAATTTAAAATCATTTTACACTGAAATCAGTGAAGGGTACACATATAACAGTTCAGTGCAAAATTTGTTTGCCAGCTGTTAAAACACATTCGACACCAAAGGCTTCAATGTAGAACCTGAGGAAGCATCTGATGATATATTATTACTCACAAAGTTTTCGATTTGTGAAATTCAGGGCACCAACAGACTCCTCTCGATTCGTACATGTACAGCTGAATGCTGAATGCTGGTCCTCTTACTCATGTTGCTTCTCTCCGTCTGCCTGTCTGTTGCCATACACAAAGCAGGGGAACTCTTGGCTCCGTCCCGTTGTTAGGTTGGACGGGAAGTCGAAACTTATTTTCATGTGAAGCAACACACCACTAAAACAGCAAGCTTTGTACACGCCCCCAAAATGACACTTTTTATACATTATAATAAAAAAAATCTGAATTGTGTTTTGAACTGAACCTAAACTGAAACACTCAGAAGAACCATTATATTAATAATAAATCTTAAAAAAAGGGGTAAACTAGGTGCCCTTTGAATTTTTTTTTACGGAAATAGTAAACAATCCGGGAACATTTGGCATACTCTTTTCAACATTCATTATTCAATTTTTCTTCATTTTGGGAAACTCCTGAGACAAATAAGTACTATCTCTGAACTTTAAAGGGCCATGAACCCCCCCGTTTCAGCGAGTGTTTTCACACCTCTAGTTTGGAAAAATCAGGAAAGTGGGTGTGTCTAGCTCTATTTGGGTGGGAGTGTCGGGGGAGGGAAAAGTGAAGGATTTGAAAATAAATGGGAGTTTCCATTTGATTACGCGCTGATTTTCACCGAGGAAAAACAAACACAGACGCAGGGGAGAAAGACAGTAACTGTGTTTAATGACGGTGAAATGTTTGATACCACATAATTCCACATAATTTATTCATGTTGTCCCAACACAAATTAAGTTCACTTAACACTTTTAACAAATGTATGTGGATTGAACATAAAAAATTAAGGGAAATTAAGCTGTCCCAATGAAATCTCAAGGATTGTGTTGTTTCAGCGCATTTTAATGAAGTAGTTTGAACAAGTAAAACACATTTTTTTGAGTGTATATAATGATAAATGCAGTGTTAGCAAATGTAAAAATGCTGCGCTTCCCACCTCCAGTCACAAAAACTTCTGGGACTTCTACAGCGAATTCGGTGCTCTAGTCTGCATCAATGCGTCCTCAATATTAAGAACACATCCGGGAAGTTTCAAGCGTCCTCTGTTCTTGCAGTCTTGAGTTTTGGAACTAAACTTTGGCAGTTGATGATGATGTTACATGAGAACACAAGGACGCAAGATTGCTGAAGAACACATAATGAGAAACAGCCTATGTCATTCATTTATTTTCTATCACTTTCCGGGGGTCGCGGGGTAGCAGTCTTAGGAGAGAACCCCAGACTTCCCTTTCTCCAGTCACTTCCTCCAGCTCCTCCGGGGGATCCAGAGGCATTCCCAGGCCAACTGAGAGACATAGTCCCTCCAGCATGTCCTGGGTCTTCCCCCTGGTAGGACATGCCTGAAACACCTCCCTAGGTATGCTTCAGTTGCCCAAGCCACCTCAGCTGACTTCTCTCAATGTGGAGGAACAGCGGCTTTACTCTGAGCTATTCCCGGGTGACAGAGCTCCTTACCCTATCTACAAGGGTGCGCCCTGCCACCCTGTGAAGGAAACTCATTTCGACCACTTGTATACGAGATCTTGTCCTTTCAGTCATGACCAAAAGTTCATGACCATAGGTGAGAGTTGGTACGTAGAGTGACCAGTAAATTGAGAGCTTTGCCCCTGGCTCAGCTCCTTCTTTACCATAATGGACCGGTACATTGACCACATTACAGCTGCTGCTGCTCTGATCCGCCTGTCAATATCATGCTCCATCCTTCCCTCACTTGTGAACAAAACCCCGAGATCCTTGAACTCCTCCACCTGGGCTAAGGACTTTACTCCAACCTGGCCTTGGACTTGGAGGTGCTGATTCTCATCCCAGCTGCGTCACACTCAGCAGCAAACCGCCACAGTGCATGTTGAAGGTCCATGTTTGATGAAGCCAACAGAACAACATCGTCTGTGAATAACCCCCCTCCAGCCCAAGGCTGCGCCTTGAAATTCTTTCCATAAAAATTATGAACAGAACTCGTGACAAAGCGCAGCCCTGCCCGAGTTCAACATGCACTGGGAACAAGTCTGATTTATAGCCAGCAATGCGAATCAGACACCTACTCTGTTCATACAGGGATGAGACAGCCCTTAACAGAGCACCCTCCACAGAATGCCATGAGGGACACAGTCAAATGCCTTCTCCAATCCACAAAATACATGTGGACTGGTTGGGCATACTACCATGAACCCTCTCACCCTGGTGAGAGTATAGAGCTGGTCCACCGTACCACGGCCTGGACGAAGACCGTTGTTCTTTCTGGATCATAGGTTCAACCATCGACAGGATACTCCTCTCCAGTAGCCTGGCTTGTATGTTTAAATTAAATTAAATTAAATTAAATTAAATTAAATTAAATTAAATTAAATTAAATTAAATTAAATTAAATTAAATTAAATTAAATTTAATTTAATTTAATTTAATTTAATTTAATTTAATTTAATTTAAAATCTGTGCATAAATTAAAACCTAATAATAATGATAATGCATCAACATGACCTTATTTTGTTTAGCTGTTTGTGTATCAGCTTGAGATGTCTCTCAGAAGCCTGTCACCTGGAGCTCTTCCAAATGCACTTTAACAACTCATAACAGAAGAGTGTGTTTTGTCCTTGAACATTCAGAGGTTGTTTTGGTGGCCTGATTGTAATACTGACATTTTCAAGCATGTGTTTGTTACAAATGTGCAGGATTATAGGGTTTAATTGAATGGAAGTGAGACGATAAGTAAAATATTGCGATGGGCAGCAGCCCCCCACTCCCTGCTTTGACTAATGGGGTGGAAACCCTGTGACTCTTGGCCTTTGCTTGTTATCTTTTCCTTCAGCTTCTGTTTCAGCATACAGCAGTGCTAGAGTTACCTTTGTGGTCTTCTCAGCCATTTCATTACCTGATAGTAGCATGAGCAAGTTTACTATACTTTATTAAGTACATGAGCGTGCATGTGAATGTTTATGTGTGTTTCTTTTTTGTGCATGATTTATCATTTTCAATTAAAACGGTAAAGTGTGTAATCGGTGCATAGTTCTGGAAAGTGTACTAGAGTACTAAAAAAGTCCTACTGAAGTAAAAGGACCATTACTTGCCAAAAAATGAAGTGCAAGTAGAGTAAAATCTGCTTAAAAAATGAGTCGTAATATGAGTAAAATGTAGCTTAATGTCGATGCGTTTACATGTGAAGTAAAATCTGTGTAACCAAAGGGGCAAAAAATCTAGCTGTAGTAAAATGCTAATGCTTAGTTTATGCACTTTGGACTAACTCAAAAGCAAGAAATGTCCTGTGAGAGACTAGAGAAATCTGTGAGAGACTAGCGGTGTCCTGTGAGAGACTAGCGGTGTCCTGTGAGAGACTCGAGATATCTGTGAGAGTTAGTGATGTCCTGTGAGAGACTAGCGGTGTCCTGTGAGAGACTCGAAATCTCTGTGAGAGACTAGTAATGTCCTGTGAAAGATTAGAGATATCTGTGAGAGACTAGTGATGCCGTGTGAGAGACTCAAGATATCTGTGAGAGTTAGTGATGTCCTGTGAGAGACTAGTGGTGTCCTGTGATAGACTTGAAATATCTGTGAGAGACTAGTGGTGTCCTTTGAGAGACTAGAGACATCTGTGAGAAAATAGGAGTGTATTTACATACCGCATTTATCGTGTATGGCCATACACCACCAGTGTGCAGCATCCACATGGATGTCGCCAGTGCACTTACCGCACATAAGCTATTGGTGGAGTGAAGAGACAGTGATAGAGCCAATTCAGTGGATGGGGATGATTGGGAGGCCTTGATCATAAGGGCTGATTGAAGGACTTAGGCCAGGACACTGGGGTTACACCCCTACTCTTTATGAGAAGTGCCATGGGATTTTTAATGACCACAGAGAGCCAGGACCTCGGTTTAATGTCCCATCCGAAAGACAGCACTCAATAACAGTGTAGTGTCCCCTTCACTTTTACTGGGGCATTAGGACTCACACAGACCGCAGGTTGAGCGCCCCCTGCTGGCCTCTCTAACACCACTTCCAACAGCAGCCTAATTTTCCAATGTGGTCTCCCATCCAGGTTCTGACCAGGCTCAGTCCTGCTTAGCTTCAGTGAATAACCGGTCTTGGGCTGCAGGGTGATATGGCTGATAATGTCATGTGAGAGACTCAAGATATCTGTGAGAGACTAGTAATGTATTTTGGGAGACTAAAGATATCTGTAAGAGTTAGTGGTGTCCTGTGAGAGACTTAAGATATCTGTGAGAGACTAGTGATGGATTTTGGGAGACTAAAGATATCTGTAAGACTTAGTGGTGTCCTGTGAGAGACTTGAAATGTCCCGTGAGAGACTCAAGATATCTATGAGAGACTAGTGATGTCCTGCGAGAGACTAGTGATGTCCTATGATAGACTAGAGATATCGGTGAGAGTTAGTGATGTCCTGTGAGAGAAGTCATTCAAATGATGGGCTTAAAGAGTACTCATTTTTCACTCTTGTAATTTATTTTCTTGTCATTTTCTACACTCTTTGCTGTTCTCTAATTTTGATCTCAGGGTTTTCACACAAAAGTGCCTTATTTCATTGTAAAACACTGTTCATCTATCATGGTATGGACACAACTAAGAACAATAAAATTTTTTAACTATGAAATTATTTCTGAAAAAAATAAAATAAAAAATTTTTGATCTTCACTGTATATAAATACATATGTTTGCAGGGTGGATCTGATCCACAGAAGGATGGTAGTGGAGGAAAGTGGTCGCACACCTTCAGAGGCCAGTTCAGACGGAGCTCTGCGCAGAATAGTTCACCTTTACACAACCTCAGATGACTATTGCCTGGGCTTCAACATCCGTGGCGGCAAAGAGTTTGGCCTTGGTATCTACGTTTCAAAGTATGACATGAAGTGTCAGGAAATAAAAGTCTTTTGCCAAAAGATTATTTAATTTTATTCATGCAATGCTTTTTTTTTATTTTGTGGTGAGGCTGGACCCTGGCGGCCTGGCAGAACAAAATGGAATAAAGATGGGGGATCAGATTTTGGCAGCTAATGGAGTGAGTTTTGAGGACATCACACACAGCAATGCAGTGGAGGTGCTAAAGAGTCACACACATGTGATGCTGACCATCAAGGTGAGAAGAACCTAAATGTTATATTATTATTATAGGTATATGGTAACATTTTAGTTGAAGTACCCTTTCTCACTATTAACTAGTGGCTTATTACTAGGGCTAGAATAAATCTGCGGACATTTTTTGCTATTTCTGCAGAAAATTTTGTTAAAAAATTATGCGGAATGATTTTGGGAAAATAATATTTGACATAAAAGATAATGGCTTTTTAACTTGTATTTAATGTTTACAATGCAGATCCAATTTATTTGGTAAACAAAGCAAGTCTATCATATAATATATCTACTAAAAGACAGAAAATATTACATTTACATTTAGTCATTTAGCAGACGCTTTTATCCAAAGCGACTTACAAATGAGGACAAGGAAGCAATTTACACAACTATAAGAGCAACAATAAATAAGTGCTGTAAGCAAGTTTAAGGTATGTAAAGTGTAAGAAGCAAAACATTAGTAATTTTTAGTTTTTTTTGTAGTACAGTTAGCGGTGGAGCCAGAGAGGCAATTGCAGATTAGGAAGGAAAGTGGAAACTAAATAGTTGAGTTTTTAGTCGTTTCTTGAAGACAGCAAGTGACTCTGCCGTTCTGATGCAGTTAGGGACTTCATTCCACCAACTGGGCAGATTGAATGCGAGAATTAGGGAAAGGGATTTTTTTCCCTCTTTGGGATGGAACCACGAGGCGACATTCATTCACAGAACGCAAGATTCAGGAGGGCACATAAATCTTCAGAAGTGAGAGCAGATAAGAAAGAGCAAAGCCAGAAGTCACTTTGTAAGCAAACATCAGAGCTTTGAATTAAACTGTATTGTGAATAAATCATATGAACCTTTTCCTATTAGTAAATAATTAGATTAAAATTAATTTGAAAACTCAATAAATATAAATTTACTCACATTTACACATGTAAATCAACAGAATCAATGATGGGCTAAAAATCTGCGGAAATCTGCGGAATTCTCCGTGCGTAGATTCCGTGTATAGGCCTACTTATTACCTGCCTATAATTAAGATGTTATCTGTTTATGTATATAGTATTAATAAAGCACATATGATCTTATTCTACATCCCAAATCTTAATACCCAACTACTACCTAATAACAATTAATTAGCAATAAATTAAAAGATTATTGAGGCAAAAATTATAGTTAGTAGTTAATAATAGTTTGTTTGTTTACATTCTATTGTCCCCAATGGGAAAATTTTTCTTAGATTCTAGCCCCACATTTGCATACACGGAACAGAAACAGACATCAAAAAGCACAAATCAACACAAACATTCAATCATTAATAAATATTACATATTTAAAATATCACATGCTGTGCGAGGGGTCAGCTAATATTTTATTAGCTTCGTCCTGAACTGATTGCTCATATAAAGATTGCAAGGATCGATATTCCATTTACCCTAAGATTTTCATGGCTGTCTTCACCAGCCCTCCAAGCTTAGATTTAGACTGAACTATAATGTTTCTATACCACACAGCAAATACATAGCGTCTACATGCAAATACTGTCTACATGTGGACCCCAGATAAGCAAAATATCTATGTGAACACCCAGTCAATAACCACAGGTGAATGATATCCCATTGACTTTGCATCAAAGATAATTTTCTCAGTTTTGTTGATATTAATAAGATGGTGTGGAGTGCATCATTTCACAAACATTTTAACCTTTCACAATTTAAGAGTCCACACTTAGCTGATTTGATCATAAAGCTTGTTTGACATGCTGTCCAGGGAGAGAGCCTTGAGCTCAAAAGATCCTAGAGCCCGGGGATTCCTCCTGTTTGCAAGGCGAGAGAGGAGTTTGAGCCCAAGTAGATCTCGAGAACTCCTCTGCTGTAGTACCTAATGAACAGATAGTGATTGCTCTTAAGAGATAACTACTTACTAGGAGCATTTCTATGGTGCGGATTTGGATTAGTCAATTAACTTAAGTTACATGTTTTTATGCGGTGGGAGGAAACCGGGAAATCCAGGGGAAACCCTTGTGAGCACGGGGAAAATGTTTAAACTCCACACAGAAACATCGGCTGGCTTGGTATGGACAAGTACCAGTGACGTTCTTGCTGTGAGACAACAGTGCTAACCACTAGGCCACCGTGTCATCCATCTAGGAAAGAAGGAGTAAATAAACTTCACATAGTGAAAATTGTATCTTAAAATAAAGTGTGACCATACATATCACTCAAACACTTAAAATATACTGTAGTTCACCCAAAGAAATGAACATAGGCTGCCCTTAGGCAATTCAAGCTGTGGTCCTTGGTGATTCATAAAATGCAAGTCAGCGGCTACCAGAACTGTGAAAGTAAAAAAAACAAAAAATTCATATACAGACAAAACAAAATTGATCATCAAAATGATACTCTTGCAGTTCTCGGGTGCTGCAGTTTACATGAAAGGTAAGATTGTTTTCCTGTGTGCAATGTCAATTGGGAAGACTGACTTTTCACAGATTCCCAACATGGATTAAAGGTGGTAATGTTGTATATAATGCTCAGTTTCTCACACAGACGAATTGATTGCTTTCATAAGACCAAAATATATCGTCGTCATCATTTTTTGTTACTCTGAAAGTGCTAATAACTGTTGACTCAGTGTGTTTTACTCCAAAAACATCTTTATTGGTCTTCTGAAAAAAAATCATCATGATTGCCAGATGATACGGTGCACACCGAAAGTATTCATAGCACTTCACTTTTTCCCACATTTTGTTATGTTACAGCTCCATTATTCCAAAATGGATTAAATTCATTTATTTCTTCAACGTTCTACACACCATACCCCATAATGACAATGTCAAAAAAGTTTTTTTTGAAAATGTTGCAAATTTATAAAAAACAAAAAAGCTGAAAATGTAAATCAGTATTCACAGCATTTGCTTAAAACTTTGTTGATGCACTTTTGACAGCAATTACAGGCTTAAGTAATTTTGAATATGATGCCACAAACTTGGCACACCTGTCTTTGGGAATTTTTGCAAATTCCTCTTTGCAGTACCTCTCAAGCTCTATCAGGTTGGACAGGAAACGATGATGTACAGCCATTTTAAGATCTCTCCAGAGATGTTCAATAGGATTTAGATCTGGGCTCTGGCTGGGCCACTCAAGGACATTCACCAAGTTGTTGTGAAGCTACTTTATTAATATTTTGACAGTGTGCTTTGGTCATTGTCCTGCTGGAAGATAACCCGTTACCCCAGTCTGAGGTCAAGAGCGCTCTAAAGTAAGTTTTCATTCAGGAAGTCTGTACATTGCTGCATTCATCTTTCCCTCTATCCGGATTAGTCTTCCAGTTCCTGCTGCTGAAAAACATTCCCAAAGCATGATGCTGCCCCCACCATGCTTCTGTAGGGATGGTATTAGCCTGGTGATGAGCGGTGCCTGGTTTTCTTCAAACCTAAGGCCTGTCATTTACTCCAAAGAGTTTAATTTTAGTCTCATTAGACCAGAGAATTTTGTTTATTATGGTCTACGGATTGCTATGGATTGCTGCACAAATGGTTGTCCTACTGTGAGGTTCTCCTCTCTCCATAGAAGAACGATGGAGCTCAGACAGAGTGACTATCTGGTTATTGATTCCCTCCCTGATAAAGGCCCTTCTCCCCCGATTACTCAGCTTAGATGGCCGGCCAGCTCTAGGAAGAGTCCTGGTTGTTGCAAACATCTTCCACTTACGGATAATGGAGGCCACTGTGATCATTAGAACTTTCAGAGCAGCAAAAATTTTCCTGTAACCTTCCCCAGCCTTGTGCCTTGAGACAATCCTGTCTCTGAGGTCTACAGACAATTCTTTTGTCTTCATGCTTGATTTGTGCTTTGCCATGCACTATCAACCCTGGGAACTTAAATAGGCAGGTGTATGCCTTTTCAAATCATCTCCAATCAACTCAATTTACCACAGGTAAACTCCAATTAAACTGCTGAAACATCTCAAGAATGATCAGTGGGAACAGAATGTACCTGAGCTCAATTTAGAGCTTCACGACAAAGGCTGTGAATACTGATGTACATGTGATTTTTCAGGTTTTTTATTTTTAATAAATTTACAACAATTTTAAAAAGTCTTTTTTTCACATTGTCATTATGGGGTATTGAGTGTGGAATTTTGAGGAAATAAATTAATTTAATCCATTTTGGAATAAGGCTCTAACATCAAAAATTGTCAAATAAGTGAAGTGCTATGAATACTTTCCGGATGCACTTCAAGCAAATTAGCAGCAACTTAAACTTTTTGTGATAACTATGCTTTTGGGAGTCATCTTGTTGCTATTACTAATCCCTTAAAATCAGCACACTTACCGGTTAATAACCCAGTTTTACAAGTAACTATTAAAAGAGTGTCTTTCTTTAATAACAGCAACAACAGAAACTTCACATCTGTTTTCACCCTAATTCATCAAGACGAGTTTAGGTTTAGTTTAGCAAGACAAATGATATCCAAAGTGCTGTGGCATATTAATTGCCACCACAGCATGTAAAACAACTCAGCCTCTTATTGCGTCTGGGAGTGAGAAAGCATAGAAAAGCAGACAGCTGGCATTTAGCCGTCACATTCCTGGTTGCTCGCTTTACTCAGGCAGAGCTCAGGTTCCACCTGTGAAAAACAGCCAGCGGGTGTGCATTATTCACCAGGCCTTGGGGATCAAGTTATAATCAGCAGAAAGCCTCGTTTTATGGCCTTTTCTCATCACCCCCACGGCAAGGCTCTATCAAACCAGCAGCAGTGCTATAAGTATATAGAGCTGCTAAATGCCTGCTTTGTTAGCTATTGATGCCAGTTTGTGGTGATGCCAGTTTGAGCTCTGTTGGTGATAAGTGAAGTGGCAGTGTGAGAAGATGTCAGACAAGGATCAAAACAAAAGGAGAAAGGTTTGAGTGTGTCTTCGCACTTTTAGGCCCAATCCCAATTCTACCCATCAGCCCTTTCCCTTACCCCTCCTTTTGCGCGTTCACGTGAAGGGGTAGGGGGGGTCCCAATTCTCTTTATCTAGCGTAGGGCTTAGGGGAAGGGCTAGATAGCCCTCGAAAGAGAGATTTTTCAGGACCACACTCAAAACCAAGGAGTAAGAAAATTTCCCAGAATACACCATAGCTGCACACAAAAGTCAGGAGATGTACAAATTAAATTTTTTTTTTCATAATTATGAATTTTTACGACAAACAGACATATGTTTGAATACTAGTTGTGGGCCTTTATAGTGAGACTCTTATCACGTGATAAAAAATATTGTTAATCTATTCTCAAAGTTGGGTTGGGAGCAGGGTCTAAAAAAGTGCTCTTCTGAATAACATCAGCAGGATGCCCTTCTGGATCTTTCACTTACTTCAAAGACACTACTGACTACGTTTACATGGACGTTTGTTGTCTATTTATTTGCCTTAATAGACAATAATATGACTTTAACTGGAATTCGTCAGATTCACATTAACTCATAAACATTTCATTCATGCCCCCGTGACAAACTGGGGTATTAGACACAAATTAGGAGCAAGGACTGGTGAGAGTGTTATGGAAATTAATAACGCATGGCAAATTGGAAAGTAAAAAAACTTCCACATTTCGTTATGTGTGTGTGTGTGCGTAGTCTTTTACTGACATCTGGTCAGAAAATATGACGCAAAGTCCTACATGACGGTAATAGTTTATACTTTAGTTTATACTTATAATAGTTATACTTCAACAATGCCACTAATATAAATATACTCCACGTCTTAATTCCATTTCTGTTTAGTTCAGTTATGACTTTATTTGGATTAAGGTGATCAAACACTGCAGTTTCGAGCTTAAGTAGACCTACATTTCAAAATCATGTCTGAATAAACAGTTAGTAAACCAAACTACATCTTATTGAACATCATTTATTTTCATCACTAATTATCATAGTAGAACAGTTTCTCAAGCAGTTTGTGATGCATTTTGGAAACAGGAGATGAGCCCCTGGTCTAATGCGCCACCTGGCTTGAGAAACCCGTTCTCAAAGACTTATTTAGTTATTATTTGGGTAGAACATAAATTCTGAATGCCTTCGTCAGAATTCAAATGAGCCATTTTAATCTAGATTAATCTAGATGAATTTCAAGATTAAAGTGACATTAATCTAGATTAAAAAATGTAATCTATGCCTATATTTAATGCATTCATAACCTCGTTTGCGTTTTACTGTCATGCTTAAAAAAAAAAAAAAGCTAAATTTTGCTATCTATAATCCCTGATAATATAACCTGTATAGCAGTCCCACAACATTCTGACACTCGAAGATGTATACCCTGTCAGAAAATTCTAGTGGCTGGGAATGACCTTTTTACAGTGTCTGCTTTGTTTGTTGCTGTTTTTTTTTTTGTGTTTACATAGATGAATATGGCCACAGTACAGTTATGATCTTATTGCCACATTAGATCATTATGATAACATGATATCGTCTTCAGTGATTACCTTAAGATAAATACCAAACAATAACACAACTAGATTCACTACAGCAGTCACGATCGTCTGATCTGATATGAAGCAAGAGATCGCGATGACATACTGTATGATGTCGTGTGCAGGTGCTGTAGTGGTGTCCCGTTTATTAGGGGTACATTTTGAAGCCCTTCCCCTTCACACTCTGTCTGAAGGGTCAAGGGGAATAGGTAGGGGTACAACATAGAATTGGGATTGGGCCTTAGTTTTGGGTCTCTTGGTTTCTTTGGTTTTGACTAAAACCTGGTCCACCGAGACTGGAAATGTTATTTTAAAACTACAAATGACAAAATACATGCTTTAAAAAGTAATTTAGTTATGTATTTTATTCAATTATGTTTAGTAATTTAATCTTATTATGATTTATCTTAATTTTAAAGATGTTTTGAAATACTTAAGCTATGTAACACAAATAAATCTTTTATAATGCTTCAACATAATTTTCATCATAAAAGTTCCCAAAACAACTGGCATAGTTCTCCAAGTTAAGACTGATTTATACTTCTGCGTCAAGTGCACGCATATGTTTTGGCGCAGCCTTCGCGCGGTCGCATACCCCTCGCCGTGGCCATTGCCGATGCTGACGCACACCCTTTTAAAAAACATAACTACACATCACGATGTGTATCGCAAGCTCTATAATTGGTCTGCATATTCAATTATCCATGTGATCTAATTATATAAAATTGGTAGTAAACGGTTTGGTAAATATGATACACAATAACTTTACACATTTGTTGTGGGCTGCAAGCTTTTCAAGTGTCAAGAGTATTAAGCAATTTATTTAGTTTTACATTTTAGATAGGATTTTCTTTATTATAGTAGCCTAGGCCTATTCAAGTTTCTTAATCAGCGCAAGGAATGTAAAATAATTTAGCATCAAAATAGCATTTTGATATTGGTAAAGGTGTCAGCAACTTTGGCAAAGCATCAAATCACCGGCATATGAGCTGTCAAAACATTTGTATGACTGCATAAATTATTATTCCTTTATTAAAAACAAACAAACAAAACACAGTCGATTATTGTGTATATCTATTATCAAACAGAAATTATACTAAAGCTGGACCAGTACCTAAAAATAGTACGCATTTGTATCTAAAAAATCCATATTAATAAATGCTCTCTTTGGTCCCCTTTTTCCACCTCATTTTTGTACTTTTATTTCGGAGTGCAGATTGCATAATTTCTATTTATATATTTTTAAAATCTTGTATGTATTCATTCATTCATTCATTCATTCATTCATTTTCTTTTCGGCTTAGTCATTTTATTAATCCGGGGTCGCCACAGCGAAATGAACCGCCAAACTTATCCAGCACGTTTTACGCAGCCCATGCCCTTCCAGGTGAAACCCATCTCTGGGAAACATCCGCACACACATTCACACTCATACACTACGGACAATTTAGCCTGCCCAATACACCTGTACTGCATGTCTTTGAACTTGTGGGGGAAAACAGAGCACCTCGACGAAACCCACTTAAACGCAGGGAAAACATGCAAACTCCACACAGAAACGCCAACTGACCCAGCCGAGGCTCGAACCAGCAACCATGCTGTGAGGCGGCAGCACTACCTACTGCGTCACTCATCACCATCTTGTATGTATATAAACAAATAATATTAATAAATTTATATTAAATAATAATATATTAAATTATAAATGTGTATGCATATATAGAATTTTTGAATATTATTTTACTATTTTACCAAGTTTATATAATCTATAGGTTACTACTGAAAGAAAATATCAGCATTCTGTACATACTTTCAGTATAGCCCTTGCTTGAAATTTGCCAATTCAATCCTGTTCATATGAAAGAGTTATTGCATAGCAACACAAACAGAGCGTAGAAGTTTAAATGCATGGCAAAGCTCAAGGCATGCGCTGTGGGTCATGCTGAGCACTCGACACAGAAGTATACCAAGCTTTTTTCTTTTTTTTTTTTTTTTTACAAAGATTTGTTTAAAGGGCTCCTATTATACCCCTTTTACAAAATGTAAGATAAGCCTTTGGTGTTTGTGGGTGTGTCTGTAAATTTCCAGCTTAAAATACCCATCAGATTAGTTATAAGACAATGCTGAATATGCCCATTTTGGGCTCAGAGGAAAGTGTAGCTGTTTTTGTAGCCTGTGCCTTTAAATGCAAATAAGCTGGTTCTTCCCGCCCGTCTGTTCCCACATACGTTTGTTTCTACTGCACCATTTCAGATAAACAGCTCAAGTGATGGAGAAAGACACAGATGAAGCAAATTCAGGATTCAGTTTATGGAGCATGAATTCAGTTTATGAGTCAAATATACCAAGTAAGGTTATTTGATATGTTTGCGGTGGAGTTTATTCAAGTTTTTCTGCAATGAAGAATCACACACAAATGCCATTACAAAGTTTGCAGTCCAAATGCAGTTCATCAGAGCAGTCAAACAGGCAGGGGTTGAAAGCCAGCATACAGAGCAATATAGAAAATCTAAAATGTAATCGATATAACATGCAAAAAGTTGAGACAGGTGGCAAGAATAAAAAAAAGACAAACAAAGCAAAGGATCAAAAACACAGAATGATAAAACACAAGGCTGACCGCTTAGTAATGCAGCAACAGCTAACAAGCCTCAGCAACGGAGGTGAATGTAAATGGTAAAAATAGTGTGTAATCAGTGTAAATGATCTCCAGCTGTGTGTGCGTGTGCGTGTCTGTCCAGATTATTGTCAGCTGTACCAGGAGTTGATTGGTGCAATGTCTCATGGGAATTGTAGTTGAGGTGAGGGTACAGGGAGTGATCTCCAGTGAGGGCAATCACAACAGATATCCATTATGCTACTGTACAAAAAAAAAAAAACTTAATTTAATGTTATCAAACCGGGAGTCCTGTTGTGTGTTTGAAATGTCCTCATATAGTTGTACTGACATTGTGCAGCTGTGCAAATTCAAGCGGTTATGAATTACATTGTAATTTTTATATTTCAATTATGCACTGTTTTAAAAACTCGTAAAACTCAATCTTGAGATGCAGATGATCCCAGAGATTTAGAAATATATTTTAATCCCAATTTCTTTGCAAATCCTGTTTTGTGGACATGTGTATAGGCATTACGATGGAGACATGTACACTGGGATTTGGATCCTATGTTAACGTCAGGGAATTTAAAAAAAGAAACTGTGTGTTTGTGTTTGTATCATTCCAGTATGACTGTGGACACTCTATGCCTACACACAGTTTTGTCCAAACATCTTCAAAAAGTTGATTTTGCACATAGGTGCCCTTTAATGAATGAACTTAAATGTAAGTTATTACTCCGGTAAACGTCTCTATGGAGAAGCAATAGGCACAAAAGAATCGCTGACTCCAAATTTGCATTCGTTACAGTCATGTCATTACAGGTAAATGAAATTTAAAGGGCACCTATGATGAAAATCAACTTTTGTAAGTTGCTTGGAAAGAACTGTTTGTATGTATGGTGTGTCCACAGTCATACTGGAGTGTTATAAACCCAAGAAATCTCTTTTTTAAAGTTTCCTGACATTAAAATGGTGTTTGTGTGTGACTCATCATTTCAGAAAGGCTTGAATAAACTCCACCACACATGCTTGAAATAAACTTGTTATTTCTGACCAATGAGCTGTATTTTAGCTTCATCCAAATATGTCTCTGTCACTGTGCTGTTTAGCTGACGTAACCATAGACTGTTTAAGATATGGACAGAGTATCTGTGACGTCACTCATAGGTTTCTGAAGAACCTAAAAGAAGTTACCAGCTATCGCCGTATTGTTCGCGCGTCATTGCACCGCCCTGGGAACACCAAACAAGGCCAAAGATGCGGATCATGAGCGGAGCTACAGACGCCTGCTAGCACTTTGCTTAAAACTTCATTTCTTCAACTCGTTGTGTTCTGACCACATGTGCTTGGTTGCATACTATATCAATAAAGTGTTTAGACTTTTAAAAACACTGTTGTAATACATTGAGCCACTAAACATTAGGTTCGTCCCAAATCACATACTTATGCAGTATTCTATGCCATTTTGTAGTATAAATAGTGTAAGTTGTGCGTTCACACAAAAAACGTAAAAAATATTAAGTGCACTTTAATTACCTGGATAATGAACTTATTCTTTGCTCACATAGCGGAAGGGGTGGAGCTATCGGGCGCACGTGTTGGATAAGTTTATTTATTTTGGATTGTGAAAGCAAAATTCTCCTATGAGAGTGATTGTAGCACGTCTTTATAATTAATTTGGTTATACTCATGGCAGGTATTCTTGGGTAGTTCACTAATTTGGCAACCGTCAAACATCATCTGGGAAGTGGTTTGAATTTTCGCTTAGTAAAAAAACATTAGTGTTCCATTTGGGACGACACTACATACATATACTATGCTGTTGAGTGTGTAAGTGCACAAGTAGTGCATGAGTGCTTATTGTATAGTGTGCCATGTGGGAAGCAGCTACAGTTCTTATAACGTTTTTTTTTTTTTTTTTTTTTACTGTAGGGAAACGCAAATTACTTCCAAATTCTTTAAATATAGTCTGTGTTAGTAAAAAGGTTATTTATGAAATCCAGGCATAACACTTTATGACAGCATTTCAAATGAATGTTCTAGAGCAGGGGTGGGCAAACTCAGTCCTGGAGAGCTGGTGTCCTGCACAGTTTAGCTCCAGCTCTAATCACACACACCTGCTTATAGATTTCTAGTGATCTTGAAGACACTGATTAGTTTGTTCAGGTGTGTTTGACTAGTGTTGGAACAAAACTCTGCAGGTACACCGGCCCTTGAGGACCAAGTTTGCCTATCCCTGTTCTAGAGCCTACAGCTAATCAATCTTTCAGTTTCTGGAGTGCTTTACAGGTCTAAAGAAAAATATAAATGATAAATGATCTTAAATAAAACAAATACATTTATAGAGATGGTATATAAGTATATAATTTTACTTGCCTGGGAAACAGAGGCCGCATGAATGGTTGGTGAAAATCTAATATAAAGGAAACAGATGAGTTATAAAAAAAAAATCACCCCCTCACAGTTGTCATGAAGGGTAATATTAACTATATGAACCAAAATCATTCTTTGTGTCAGGCTGTAAACACCTTTTTGTTTGCTGTAAAGTTGGCCATTTTAAAAGTGGGGTCAATAGAAATTTGCTGTATTATGGATCCAGGACTAGTGGAATTTCAATGAATTGCAGTTTCAGTTACTTCCATATTTGCTTCATGAGGGAGAGCAGGAGGTTGCCACTTGGACATAAATGAAGCAGACACGCACGTGGAAACGGTGGGTGGGGAGAACCAGCTCATTTGCATTTAAAGCCACAGGCTACAAAAACAGCTACACTGGGCAGATTCTGGAGTCTATAATAAATGATCTGATGGATATTTTGAGCTGAAACTTTACAGACACATTCTGACCAAAAGGATTATCTTACAACTTGTAAAAGAGGTAAAATAGGTGCCCTTTAAAACAGTTCACTATCAATGCTTTTGCGAAACACACCCCAGATCAGTCCAGATTATGAATCATTTCACACTGGTTTTGTTCATCAAACGAAACAAATATTTTATGATCATCTGTTCGCCATGAATCTGATCATGGTTTCACATTACTGTGCCAACATTTTGATTGAATGAAAACTTTAATTTATCTGTTAAGCAATGAAAGCTAACATTTGACTGTATAAACATATTATATGATTTTTTTGGATCTGTTAGCTAAATTCAAAGTGTATTCTCAGAGATTTTGGTGTCATTTTTAAATTCATGAGTTTGCCTGTACACTCAGTCATGATAGACGATGATCAACAAACTTGGCTTGCTGTCTTCAAAAGGAGGTTCGACCCTCTTGTCCAGTGATCATAGTTCAAAGCAAGCACATCACATGAATAGCCTGTTTTTTCCACCAGTATATCACTACTACTACTACTACTACTACTACTACTACTACTACTACTACTATTACTACTACTACTACTACTACTACTACTACTACTACTACTACTACTACTACTACTACTACTAATAATAATAATAATAATTATTATTATTATTATTATTATCATCATCATCATCATACAAGCCCCAGTCTGTTTGAATCCAGATCCTGTATGTTGTTCAACTAACTGTGACCACAAGAGAGCCCATATTAAGGTCAGTGTACTCCTGGAGCGACAAAAACAAGGTCATGTCTTTCCAAAAACTTTTTTTTGACACTTTTTTCAAACTTACATCCACGACAGAACATTTAAACTGGTGTGTAATGTAATTAAAGCTGCTCTGCTTTTCTCACAGAGATTATTTGTTGTGTAACTTGTTGTTGTAGGAAGCCGGACGATACCCTGCTTACAAGGAGATGGTGGCGGAGTATAGCTGGCTTAATAAATGTATGTAAACATTACCTACTTAACATACTATTTAATGTCTAATCTCTTTAATTACTCTGTTGCAAATGTAAAAACATTGGTTGTGTGCTGTTTGTGTGACCCCTACATTTGCACTTATGTAAGAAACCCAGTTATTAAATCAAAAGTATGGATTGGGATGGTTCATCTCCAGATTAAACCAAAAACGGGCCACATGTCACATGTCACATGCCAGATTTTTTTTTTTGCTCTCTGATTTTCTGTTTTCCATTTAATATGGATGGCAGTGTCTGAAAATAGCAACGGATTAGGCCGTAATGTTCAGATTCAGATAAATCATCCGGGATTGCGCGTGTTTGTAACATCAGGGTGATTCTGGGGTATTTAGGTTGTGGGACAGAAGCTTGTGTAGTCGTGCTTCACATTTAACACTACTGACATTGATATAATGTTTGCCCAGAAGAAAAATGATATGGAGAATAATTACAGGCATTTAGGTCTGTATGATTTTTTTTTCTTTTTTAAACATGATTTATCTATTTGAATTCATTTTATTGAAGTACTAATCTCATAAATATTAAATGTTTTATTTTATTTTCACAAAGGTTACCATTATTAATCAAACACGGTAACTTGCAATTGCTACCTTCAGGAGGAGTTTTTGCAAATAAAATAAAATAAAATAAAATAAAATAAAATAAAATAAAATAAAATAAAATAAAATAAAATAAAATAAAATAAAATAAAATAAAAATAAGGCGACGCAGTGGCGAAGTAGGTAGTGCTGTCACCTCACAGCAAGAAGGTCGCTGGGTCACTGGTTCGAACCTCGGCTCGGCTCAGTTGGCGTTTCTGTGTGGAGTTTGCATGTTCTACCTGCGTTCACGTGGGTTTCCTCTGGGTGCTCCGGTTTTCCACACCGTCCAAAGACATGCGGTACAGGTGAATTGGGTAGGCTAAATTGTCCGTAGTGTATGAGTGTGTGTATGAATGAGTGTGTGGATGTTTCCCAGAGATGGGTTGTGGCTGGAAGGACATCCGCTGCGTGAAAACTTGCTGGATAAGTTGGTGGTTTATTCCGCTGTGGCGACCCCTGATTATTAAAGGGACTAAGCTGACAAGAAAATGAATGAATAAATTAATGAAAATATAATAAAATAAATTCATATTGATTTAATTTATTTAATTTTATTTTACAAAGATTACGATTATCAGTCAAATATGGTAACTTGCAATTGTTACTTTCAAGAGGAGTTTAATCTATTAAAACAAAATTTAATTTAATTTAATTTAATTTAATTCTACAGTAAAAAGAATAAAAATAAATTGATTTGTTTATTAAGTAATAAGTTTTTCTGTTTACTAATATTTTGACTAGATTAAAACCAGTTAGCTTTATATTACACTCTCAGAAAAAAGGTACACAGTGGTACAATAATGTTCTCATATACAAGGTACAAAAAGGTTGAGCAACTCCTTTATTACAACACCTATGAAAATAAATATGACTGAAAGTGATTTTATTAATAGTTTACATATTACACCAAGAATCATCATTTAAAAGAAACTTTTAACGAAACTTATAAACATTAATTATTAAGTTCTATAATACAATAATATAAAACAACTGGTAAAACATAACGCTTTAGGCATTGTAAACTAAATGTTTAAAGCATTTTAAATAAATGTTTAAAGCATTTTGACAGTGTTAAGGTACAAAGTGTCTTGTCACTGTGGTGGTACCTTCATGGATCATATTTGAACCTTTGATAAAGATACAAAATTGTTTCTGCAGGTTTTAAAAACCAAGGGTACCTTTTGGTTTCCCATGGTACAAATCATGTCCTTAAAGGTACAAACTGCAAGGGTTTGTATCTTCTCTGGCTCAACATTGCATCTTTTTTTCTGAGAGTGTACCTTTATACTTTTACTCAGTAAAGGGTAAGTTAATGAAGAGAAATAACTTTTAAACAACTTAATTTCTATGTAACTTATCAAAGTTACAAATTATTTTATTGCAATACATAAAAGTTCCATTCAAAATTGGACTGTGAATGACGGAGCTCCAGTGAAATGATCCATAAAAAACGTAAACTTTCTATTTTTCCCTTTCAGTGGCGAACGGAGGTCAGCCGTCGTCCTCTCAGGGCTCAGATTCATACTCCTCCACTTCTTCTCTGTCATCCGGGACGCCGGTCAGCTCTCTCAGCGGCCTCTCGCAGGTCATGTTTCCTCCTGCTTTCGGCTCAGAGATGGTGGACGTCTGCATCTCCACTGAGGATCGCTCGCGGCGGCCCAGCTCAGAGCGAATAGAAACTGCTATTCAGACTGACCCACAGGATCCCGATACCATATCCCGAACCAGCAGAGTCATGTCCACAGAAACTAGTCGAATGGTAGGAGAAACCGTCCTGTTGAAAGACACTGTAATCCGCAGAGGGACAGCCCATTCCCGGACAAGGACCTTTTCTGCTGGGGATAAAGAGACTCTGGACTCTCCTAAAACTGCTGTCCTGATGGCTCTCAGCAAGCCTCGGAAAGTCATCCGACGATCCCAGAGCCACATCACTGTGTCAGGTACAGTAAAACTGCTCTGTCAGAAAGATGTAGATCAAGGGTAGGGATGAATCAATGAATGAAGATCCTCAGATTGTTTGAAATCTTTATCTAAAATGATTTATGTTTTACCATTTCCACAAAATGATAAAGTTGCCATACAGTGCATTGATTCAATATTGTTAAAATAATGGAAGTATTATATTAATGTTTAATCAATATTCAGTATTGATAATATTTAATATGTAAAGTATTGACCTATAGGTAACTTACAAAAATCTTCAGAAATGGGCTAATATTCACATTCTCAGCCACATGAATTACCCATAGAAGAAAAAACACTGTTTTGACCAAATTTAGAACAGATGAGAGTTTACTCTGATGTGCTGCAGCTTATATGGAGCCAGATCAGTCTCAAAAATAATACATTTACAATTCACATTTACAAAATTGAATTCCAAACACAATTCATAAATACACAGATTCATTTCATAAATTCAAAACACAATTTATAGATGTGCAAATCCAATTTATAGATTTAAAACACAATTCATAAATACACAGATTCAACTTGTAAATACAAAATACCATTTAAAAATGTGCAAATCCAATTCGTAAATTCAAAACACAATTCATAAATGCACAAATCCAATTTATAAAATAAAAACACAAATCAAAAATGTGAAAATCGATTTTTTAAATTCAAAACACAATTCATAAATGCCCAAATCCAATGCATAAATTCAAGACACAGTTCATAAATATGTAAATCTAATATAAAAATTTAAAAAAAAAAACTAAAAAAAAAATCTAATATAAAAATAAAAAACACAATTTATAAATGTGCAAATCCAATTCATGAGTTCAAAATAAAATTCATAATAATAATGCAAATCCCATTAATAAAATTAAAACTCAGTTTGTAAATTCAAAACAGTTTATAAACACAACTAATCCAATTAATAAATTCAAAACACAATTCATAAATACACAAATCCAATTAATAAATTCAAAACACAATTAATAAATATGCAAATCCCATTTATAAATTCAAAATATAATTCATAAATGCTCAAAACTAATTCATAAATTTAAACCAATTTATAAATTTAAAACACTACTTGTAATTTCAAAACAATTCATAAATGCGCAAATCCAATTTGTAAATTCAAAACACAATTCATAAATATGCAAATTTAATTCTTACGTTTAAAACACAGTTCATAAATACGCAAATCCAATTTATAAATTCAAAACACAATTCATAAATATGCAAATCCAATTCATAAACTTAAAACACAGTTCATAAATATGCAAATCTAATTTATAAATTTAAAACACTATTTGTAATTTTAAAACAATTTATAAATGTGCAAATCCAATTCATAATTTCAAAAACAATTAATAAATGTGCAAATCTAATTCATAAATCTTAAACACAATTCATAAATACGAAAATCTAATGCATGAATTCAAAATATTATTAATAAATACAAAAAACGAATTTATACATTTAAAATAATTCATAAATGTAAAACCCAATTCATAAATTCAAAACACAATTCATAAATACACAAATCTAATTCTTAAATCTAAAACACAATTCATTAATACGCAAATCCAATTCATAAGTTCATAATAAAATTCATTAATGCGCAAAACCAATTAATAAATTTAAAATAATTCATACATTTAAAACGTAATTTGTAATTTCAAAACAATTCATAAGTACGCAAATCCAATTAATAAATTTAAAACACAATTCATAAATGCGCAAATCCAATTAACAAATTCAAAACAATTAATAAATACACAAATCCAATTCATAAATTCAAAATATTATTTATAAATGTGCAAATCCAATTCATAAATTTAAAACATTTAATACATTGAAAACGCAATTCGTAAATTCAAAACACAATTCATAAATACACAAATCTAATTCATAAATTCAAAACACAATTCATAAATACGCAAATCTAATTCTTAAATTCAAAATACATTCCATAAATACGCAAAACTAATTCACAGATTCAAAACACAGTTTAGAAATACGCAAATCTAATTCACAGATTCAAAACCAAATTCATAAACATGCAAATCCACTTCATAAATTCAAAACAGAGTTCATAAATATACAAATCTAATTCATAAATTCAAAAACCAATTTATAGATGAGCAAATCCAATTCATAAGTTTATAACACAATTTGTAAATTTAAAACAGACTCATGGGTCAGTCATGGCAGGGAAAAATGTAATTTAATGCAGTTTTTCTTGTACAATCTGAGACCCACTTTATATTGGATATCACTCAGCCAGTGGAGATAGCTGATTTTTAAAGAAAACAGGCCTTAAACGAGCCAATTTTGTAATGGCATACAGTTCACCGGAAGCGCTTGACCAAGGTTACTGTCAAATTAAAAGTCCTTTAGCATACATCCGCATATATTCTATTGGCACCATTCATGAGCCTTTAATCAGCAATTCCAATTTACCATTAACCATTAACAATATCAAACATATCATGGGAGAGGAGTTTGAACTCAGGTAGGTTTTGAGAACTGCCCTGCTTGTTAACTTCACTTTTATTATTAAAATATTGCTACTATTACTCCAAAAACATGCGGTTCATATAGGTGAATTGATTAAGATCAGTTGTCTGTAGTGTATAACTGTGAATGAGTGTGTATGGATGTTTTCCAGTTCTGGTTTGCAACTGAAAGGGCTTCTTGTCTTTGTGGCTGTACATCAAGATCCCGACAAGGTTTGTTTGAGGTCAGGTCGACCATGGCTTGTAATTATATGTATATATATTATTACTGTGTAATGTCTCAGCTGTGTTTTTAAAAATTGTCTTCTGTGAGTGACGTATCTCTGTTCACCAATAGCGTTCAGTTGCAGTAGGTTCAGTTGCAATAGGTACAGTTGCTTTTAGGTACCCTTTGACAGTGAAAATGACCATAAAAGTGCACCGAACCACACCGTACCACTCAGTGGAAGCGTGCCATTAGTGTATTGAAGTCACATCAGAAATTCCGTTTACAAGTTGCACACTCAAATTCAATGAAAATGTATTAAATTAATTTATGAAAGTGCTCAGTGAAAGTGACTAGAATGCACCTGACTTCATCGTTAGAGTTTGCCCGTGTGTAAATCTCCCATGAGGACTACAATACATCCTATGACGGCCATATTTTTTCATTCACAAACTGATAAACCCTGCATTCCATTGTGATTTAATGCAAATTAAATTTTTATGGCTGTGCTCTGTAATTCCATCTACATTGTCTGCATGGTGGAAATCATAGGGTCCTACAGAATGACAGGCCATCCTCTGTTTGTGTCACAGATGTAACTCATATACTTGTTGTAGTACTAGGGCTCAAGGTCACCATCAGATCAGCGATGAGGATCTTGGGTTATTTGATACACACACCATGCTGTGGAAGCTCCGCTCAGAATAGAAAATGTGTTGTCGAAGAAGCAGCAATTGACCTTTACAGTCACACTGCTTTGTCTGTTTGTCAAATATATAGCAGTGTGTCGCCATTGTGTCTCTGCATTTAAATGAACTCCCTGGAATGCATAATACATCAGTATTACTGCATGGGATCTCCCCGTGAAAGATTAACGATTCAGAGGACTGAATCTGATGCCTTGAGAAATGTATGCTCAGAATCCACACAGCAAAGTGTAGATCATCCTGTTTTATTTGCCATATGACAAATGAGAAAGATGACTGGAGGGTTTGTGGCCTTTAACAAATACATTCAATCAAAACTGCCTACAACAAACATAATAGGTCCTCCTAGAGTGAATCTCTCTGCAACAGAAATAAAAATGTAGGCCCTATATAAAGTTTTTTGGCTTTTTTATGTCAGTTATGGAGATTTTTGGAATGTGATGCTCAACAGTTTGTCAAAGGGATACTCTGAATATCTCAATTGCAAATTCACCCCAGACAAAATGTACTCTACATGACTTTTTTCTTCAGATGAACAGAAAAACAATCCATTATTGAGAGATAATGCTGATGAAGCAAGTGAATGGGACTATCAACGTCAATGCTTTAAAAACAAGGTTAATATTGAAGTTTCAGTGTATTATAAATGGTTACTGAAAAAGATGGGGTGTAGTTTCCATTTTGCACTTAAAACTGTTTGGAGTAAAGATCGAAATTGTACATTTAGCGATGAACATTGGAAAATGATTTGCAAAAACTGTAAAGTAATGTCAAGAAATTTAAGAGTATGCTTAATCCAATTAAAAATTTTAAATCGTTGTTATTGGACTCCGAGTAGGATATTCAGGCTTGGGCTGAAGGACTCTGCTGAATGCTGGAGATGCAAAAGCAAAGAAGGAGACTGAATGCATGCCCCGTGGTCTTGTTCTAAAATACCGGAATTCTGGGTTAAAGTGCATTATTACATTCAGGATGTTTCTTGATGCTGCTTTTCGTTTTGTCCTAAAATATATGTACTGGGAGACCTGTTCCTGTTGGGATTTGGTGGGAATATGTCTTAGTGAATTCAAATAAGTATTATGAATGTAAGACAAATCATTATGAGGGGATGGCGTTCAGCAGGTCCACCATTATTTCAAGAATGGGTTACAGAATTGGGGATGGTGGCAGCATATGAAAAAAAATGTCATAGATTTCTAGATAAATTGGATGTTTATCAGAGAAGATGGGGAAATTATTTGACATTTTTGGTGGATGATTTATTTATTATTATTAGATTGTTATTTTATTTATTTATTTATGTATTATTATTATTATTATTATTATTATTATTATTATTATTATTATTATTATTGTAACACCATGCCAGCAGAGGGAGCCCTCGCCCGACTTCTGACTCAGCGACGCTCCCTCTGTGGCTACTTCCTGTTTGTGCTGTATTTCAGTGAATTTTCAGGCCATGCTTTCTTGCAAAGCATTGCCAGTTTACCTGCCATACCATCTTACTCATTATATCCCTGCCTCCTACCACACCAATGACATAAGCTTTGCTCTTCCTAATAAGTTTGACGGCACAGCTGAACAGTGTAAAGGGTTTTTACGTCAAGTTAAGATTTATATGGAACAACTGGATGAAAAATTTGATTCAGAAGAGAAGAAATGTGCTTTTATGATGACATTGTTGACTGGAAGAGCAATTGACTGGGCCGCAGCAGTGTGGGATTCTGATTTTCAAATTAAAACTTTGTTGAAGTATTTTATTAAACAGATTCGGGAAGTGTTTGAATATCCAGATGGAGTAAAAGGAGTGTCTACCCAAGTGATTAACCTCAAGCAAGGAAACAGATCGGCTGCTGATTATGCCATTGAGTTTAGAACCATTGCAGCTCAAAGTGGATGGAATGATGTGGCTCTGAAAGCGATGTTTGAACTTAGTCTAGATGTGGATCTTTAAACGGAGCTGGCATGCAAAGGTGAAGAGTTATCTTTTTCTGAATTTATCAAGCTGACTATCAAAATCGGTAACCTCATGAGACAAGCACCCCGACTAAGAATAATACAAACATTCATGAGTTAACCTGATCGAGGCATCCTACTGAAATGAGCAGCCCAGAAGAGCCAGTGCAGCATATTAATACATGCTTACCTGAAGAGGAGAAAGAATGACGCCGCTACCTTAAACTGTGTTATTACTGTGGTGAAATGGGACATCGAAGTTTCAAATGCCCCCATAAAACCTGCAACTCTGTTATGGTAAATCTTGAGCATTTTTATCAGTAGTTAGCAATAAGCACTCACACTACCAGTTACCCTGCAGCGTGATCTGTCTTGAATTATCGGCGATGATCGATTCAGGAGCTGCTTTGAATATCATTAGCAAAAATCTCAAACTGAATATCACATCCCCACTCAAGCTTGCATATCACCCATTAAAATCAAGTCAATTGATGATACGCTGATTGGATCTGGAACCACTCACCAAACTCAAACCCTTACTCTCAAAGTTGGAATATTGCATCAAGAATCCATTTCATTCAACATCGTTGATACCCCCAAGTATGAAGTCATCCTGGGATATCCATGGCTGCATATTTATGATCCGGAATTGTCATGGCATTCAGGAAAATTAACCCACTGGTCTGAATTCTGACTTGAAAGATGTATTCATTTGAAACCACAACCATGTCTGACGACCAACATCGAGAGCCCAGAAACTCACAAAACAATAATTATTCCAGAGTGTTACCAAGACTTTTCTGAATTGTTCAGCAAAACTAAGTCAACTCAACTCCCTTCTCATCGCCCCTGGGACTATGCAATAGATTTATTACCTAATGCCATGCCACCTAAGACTCGGGTTTACCCCCTCTCTTACACAAATCCAGGCCATGGATGAGTATATTGATGAGGCTCTGGACTCCGGTCTCATTTACCCTTCTACATCACCAGCTGCAGCAGAGTTCTTTTTTATGGAAAAGAAAGATGGAGGTCTTAAACCATGCATTGATTACAGAGGTTTGAACAATATCACAGGAAAATTACGCTATCCTCTCCCATTAGTCCCCTCTGCCCTTGAACAGCTACATTAAGTCAACATATACACCAAACTTGATCTAAGAAGTGCCTTTAATTTAATCAGAATTTTTGCAGGGGATGAATAGAAAATGGCGTTTATCACCACAAGGGGACACTGTGAATACCAGGCCATGGCCTATGGACTGGCAAATGCTCCGGCTGTCTTCCAATCCTTTATCAACGACATATTTAAGGACCTGATTAATAAGTATGTGGTTGCATACATCAATGACATCCTCATTTACTCTAAGGATGAAGCAGATTATATTATTCATATCAGGACTTTGATGTCAAGGTTACTGGAGAACCAACTATACGTTAAGGCAGAGAAGTGTGAGTTCCATGTTAAACAGACATCATTCCTAGGTTACCACATAAGTCATAATGGAGTGCGTATGGATGAACTCAAAGTCCAAGCAGTCACAGAATGCCCAGTACTCTCTACGATCAAGGAACTTCAGTGATTCCTGGGTTTCGCAAACTTTTACAGAAGGTTCACATAGCACAGTATAGCACAGTAGCTTCACCTATGATGTCATTGCCCAAGGGAAAACCAAAGAAACTGGAGTGGACAGAGGAAGCTAATCAAGCTTTCATTGAGTTAAAGGAACGATTTACCACAGCCCCTTTTCTGAAACATCCAGATCCTAATTCACCATTCATCTTAGAGGTGGATGCCTCAGATCTAAGCATCGAAGCAGTGTTGTCACAAGGGCACAGTACACTAGGTAAACTGCACCCATGTGCGTTCTACTCCAGAAAGCTAACATCAGCGGAACATAATTATGATGTTGGGAATAAGGATTTACTTTCTATGAAGGAGGCTATTGCTGAATGGAGGCATTGGCTTGAGGGAGCCATTTACCCATTCCAAGTCATCACAGATCACAAAAACCTGGAGTATATTAAAAGTTCAAAGTGACTAAACCCCAGACAAGTCTGATGGTCCCTATTGTTCACCGTGTTCCAATTCACAGTTACGTATACACCAGGAAGTAAAAACTGCAAGGCAGATGCTCTTTCTAGACGTCATGACTCCTCTACTGACAACAATAGCACTCACAGAAAAATCCTCCCTCCTACAGTAGTCATTGCACCAGTATCATGGAACATTATGGAAGAAATTCACATAGAACAACAAAATGCAGCTCCGCCCCCTCAGTGTCTACTTAACAACAACTACGTACCCACAATATTACGCCAAAGAGTCATGCAATGGGTCCATATGTCCATATGTGCAGGTCATCCAGGCATATCACTAACAATACATTTGGTCCAAAACTCTTTCTGGTGGCCACAAATGAGTAGAGACATCACAAACTATGTCAAGTCCTGCCAAGTCTGCGCCCAGTCGAAAACCCAAAGAATTACCCTCAGCACTCCTGAAGCCATTACAACCTGGTCACATCTGTCTATAGACTTCATAACCGACTTACCTCAATCAAACAACTTTACCACAATCCTCCTAATCATTGATAGCTTCTCCAAGTCATGTCATCTGGTTCCACTGCCAAGTCTACCCACAGCCATGGAAACCGCTCACTCTCTATTCCAGCAGAACCCATGGATTACCAGAGGACATCGTGAGTGATTGTGGTACACAGTTTACCTCACAGGTCTGGAGGGCCTTCTGTAAACAGCTAGATATCAACATAAGCCTCACGTCTGGATATCATCCCCAAATCATTGGTCAAGTAGAACGTCTAAACCAGGAAATAGGTTGATACCTCAGGACTTACTGCAGCAGAGAACAAAATTGTTGGTCTGAGTTTCTCCCATGGGCTGAATATGCACAAAACTCATTGACACATTCTTCAACAGCACTTACTCCCTTACAGTGCGTCTTAGGATTTCAGCCTGCACTGTTCCCATAGTCTGGTGAGCCATCTGCAGTTCCAGCAGTTGACGAGTGGATTCGGCGTAGTGAGAGGGTGTGGGACAGTGCCCATGTCAGGCTCCAGCGGGCCATTCGAACACAGGAGTTTCAGGTCAATCGCTGACGTTGTCCAAACCCTCCCTACCAATTTGTTCCAAGTGACTTTCATGACTGCTATCCTGTGTATTTGTACGTGTTTGTTCATTTACATTCTCTGTCTTTGCCCTCTTGATCTGTTTTGGACTGATAGTTGTGATACTGAACTTATGCCTGCACTCTTAGGCCCCGTTTACACTAATGCGTTTTAGTTTGAAAACGCATAAGTTTTGCTACGGTTACTGCATCCGTCCACACTACGAGTTCTTGAGCGCCGAAACGGAGCGTTTCAAAAACGCTGGAGAGGCCGTTTTCATTCTGAAACGCTGCTGCTCCGTCTCAGTGTGGATGAAGGAAAACGGAGACATCTGAAAACGGAGGCGGGGCTGCAGACATTCGCCTCTCTGATTGAGGCTTTTCCTCAATATTAAGTAGCCTAACACACACAGTTCAGTCCTGCATCTTCTCCGTGTAAGTTTAGACTTCGCAAGTTTCATCAAGGCTGCAGTCTCTTCTTTTCAGTTTGATATGGAAAACAGACCGAGGACACGGGTAAATCTTCAAAGGGAACAGTGTACTTTATAACTTCATTCACATCACCCTGGCTACGTTGTTTCACTTTCTCAACAATAAAATGTAAACATGATATAAGGAACTGCCTATTTTCATTTTAATATTAACAACTTAACAGACAGCAGAAATGTTGAGGCGCCGTGCTGCATATTTGAGCATCATCTTCACTGTGTGGATATTTATAACAAAACGGAGCCGATAACAACGGCCTCCTTTCAATTTCAGTGAAAATACGAAACCCTCTCTTTTGCTGAATATCAGTTTTAATAATCGATAATGACCATTATAAAAGTATAACATACAATAAGTTTATACATTATAGGAAATAAAGGCAAGCGATCAGTCAATATACAGCATGTACGTGCTTACATTAATCATTAACTTATCTTTGCGCTCAGCCAAAACACGTTACCTGAGAACAAGTAATAGATTCCAGTGACCAAAGTCAGGGAATATGTCGTTAGATACAGACAACAAGATGAATGAAATATCACGTTTAATAAATATAGTGAGATTAGATCCAGCGGGAGATGCTTGATGAGAAGTCCGACTAGCATAGCTCTCATCTGGGTAGATTGGCTGCAGCGCTTGCCTGAGAGTGTGTGTGTGGTCACGTGATGTGCGTTTTCAGCGTTTTGGTGTGGACGGAGAGCTGTTCAGAAACGCTGGGTAAAACGCGAGTGTGGACGCGGATCGTTTTCATTCTAAAACGCCGTTTTAAAACTAAAACGCACTAGTGTAAACGGGGCCTTACTTCGTTTTATGGATTTGCCCCTGTGTTTGTTAAATATTTCATTATTTATTTATTTATTATTGGATTGTTTATTTATTTGTTAATCAATTAATTAATTAAGCATTGTTATTTTGTTTTTTTATTTGTTTATTTATTACTATTGCATTGTTATTTTATTTATTTATTTATTTATTTATTTATTATTGCATTGTTATTTTATTTAGGCGATGCAGTGGCGCAGTAGGTAGTGCTGTACCACAGCAAGAAGGTTGCTGGTTCGAGCCTTGGCTGGGTCAGTTGGCATTTTTGCGTGGAGTTTGCATGTTCTCCCTGCTTTCGCGTGGGTTTCCTCCAGGTTCTTCGGTTTTCCCCACAGTCTAAAGACATGCGGTATAAGTGAATTGGGTAGGCTAAATTGTCCGTAGTGTATGAGTGTGAATGAGTGTGTATGGATGTTTCCCAGAGTAGTTTGCATCTGGAAGGGCATCCGCTGTGTTAAACATATGCTGGATAAGTTGGCGGTTCATTCCGCTGTGGCGACCCCGGATTAATAAAGGGACAATGAATGAATGTTATTTTATTTATTCATTTATTTTTACTATTATTATTTTCTGTATGTGTGTTTTTTTATTTGAGTTTATAATATTTTTCTGTATGTACTGGATTTATTATAGCAACATCTAATTACAGTCACTGCCGCTTTTGTGAAGGGCAGGGAAAAGGGGGTGTTAAAAAGAAGTAAAAAAATTGTAAACTGATGGTTCTGTTAAATTATTGAAGAAAATAAAAGATTTGAATCGTAAAAAAGAAAAAAGAAGTAAATTCATTGAGAGTAATGCAGCAAATGGACAGTAACTCAAATAACAACTTTATTTCAGATTGTAGCAATAAGAAATTACTTTGCAATTACACAATTACATTGTAGCTGTGTGTATTCAGCATTTGTTCATTCATTCATTCATTCATTTTCTTTTCGGCTTAGTCCCTTTATAAATCTGGGGTGACAAAAAAATTATCCAGCATTGGTTTTATGCAGCGGATGCCCTTCTAGCTGTAACCCATGACTGGGAAACATCCATACACACTCATTACCACACATACACTATGGACAATTTTAGCATACCCAATTCACCCATACCACATGTCTTTGAACTTGTAGAGGAAACCGGAGCACTTGGGGGAAACCCACGCCAACACAGGAAGAAAGGCAAACTCCACACAGAAATGCTTTTTGCTGTGAGGCAATTGTGCTACCCACTGTGCCACTATTGTTCTTGCATTGGAGTGACCTGTGGTTAAGTACATTGCTTGAGTTCACAGCCTTGAGGAAACTGGACTGGGATCTCAGTACCTCTCCAGTGTCTGGGTTACCTTTGCTCTTGAACTTGCAATGCTTGTTATTAATTGGACAATCCTTTGTGTGAAGGTCACATTTTGACATTTTTTTTTTTGTTTAAATGTTCACCAGAGGACAAGCAGAAGAAAAGAAAACATCAGAAAGGCAAGGTAGAGACAGAGGGAAGTACCCTGCAGCGCTCCAAAACCTTTGTCAGCTTGCTCTTTAAAAGTGGACGCAGAAGGGAAAGGTCATCGTCTAGAGACCGGAAGGACACAGGAAGAGAGGACGGACACAAAGGAAGATCCAAATCCCCAAAACATTTAGATAACGAACCGGGTAAGTCCATATGCAATATGTGGTTTACCAGAATGTTGTTGAGGGCTTCATTCTGCGGATACTTGGGAATATCAAAGATGAACATATTTGCATTTGAAAAGCCTAAAAACAGCATAATGAGTTTTTAAGGAGGCTAAATCAGAGAGCTGCTTCACTGTACACTGTTCTGCGGTAATTCCCTCGGAGTGGCCTTGAATCCGACCCCTGTGGTTTTGCTCAGCTAATGATGAATTGCATAGCTGTCTTCTATACAGTGCTTACTGCAGCAGCACACAGACTTAAAAAGGTGTTAGAAGCAAATCACATCAGAATGTTGTAACCTTGACATGTTAAGGTTTTTGTGATATGTGTAACTAAATTCTATATTTTGAAAGAGACTGTTGCAGTCACTAGAGCTCAGAGACTGGCTCCATCTCTTGTGTCCTCAGGTAAAGAGCGGGGTCGACCCATTATTAACCTATTGAGTTCTCCCAGAGAGACTCGTGCTGGTTTGAGGGAGCAAAGCCCGATGCCTAGCCCGGAGACCATGGCTTTGTTGGAGGACGTGGCACGCAAGCTGCTCAATGAGGACGAAGTGGCTGCTGTCATGAGACACTGTAAAAGGGTAAGCATTTATGATTTAGACAGATACTTCTTTCATTTTCTAAATGTTGAGGCAAATAACTAATAAGATTTCTGATTAATACATCTGTCATGCTTACAAACGAGTCCAGGAAACTAACATTTTGACACAGCTCCCAATGGCAGTGGTGAGGAGTAGGTACGGGCCGGTATAAGATTCAGAGGGTATGATAACCTTGGATAAAAATATCATTTTGTGATTACTGCTCTAAAATACGTTCTTTTTAAATGTCTGTGTAAAAATTGACAACTTTTTATACCCATTGAACTAATATTTAAAACATTTAGTCACAGTAAACATGTCAGGCTAAATAATTCAAATAAATCATTGACTTCTACTGTCTTCACTTATTTCAAAAACACAGATTTTTAACAACTTGAAAAGGCATCTTTGGATCATCTTGTCTTGTCGATTGTCTTTTATTCTAGATATAAAGTATCTATATATAAACAAACTCACTCTAAAAAACAAATCACTTATAAGCCAACATCCAAACATGCTATAGATCTAGGGTGCATTTCCGAAAACCATCGTTAGCGAACAAAGGTCGCAAGTTGCGTCGTTACAAATATAGTTTGTTGATTTGGTGTTTCCCAAATCCATCGTTCCAATGAACATTCACAAACTGCGTCGCAAAATTGTGGGAATGCAACTACACCTAGAGAGCAGTAGTTAAAAGCATTAAAATAATCATAGGTCTAATTTACTTTAAATATTTTTTAGAGTTTTAGTGATTTTCATATTGAAAAATTGCTTTCCCTTTGCAGTGCACTTTAAAGGCCATTATGACATTTTGAACGCAGCCATGGCTTATAAGAAAAGCTATAGGTGATCTATTATTTAAAAGCTGAATTTATGTTATGTCTCCAAAGCTTGTGAATACAAAAAATATATAGCATATGTTAATGCTTTTAATTTATAGTGGGTTATTTTAAGAATCTGTACTGAATAGAGTTGAAGTCAGAATTATTAGCTCCTCTTGAATTTTTTTTCTTTTTTTTTTTAATATTTACCAAATGATGTTTAACAGAGCAGGGAAATTTTTGCAGTATGTCTGATAATTTTTGTTCTTCTGGAGAAAGTTTTATTTGTTTTATTTCAGCTAGCATAAAAGCAGCTTTTCATTTTTTTAAATTAATTTTAAGGTCAAAATTATTAGCTCCTTTTAGGCTATATATATTTTTTTTTTCGATAGTCTACAAAACAAACCAACATTATATAATAACCTAACCTGCCTAGTTAACCTAATTAACCTAGTTAAGCCTTTAAATGTCACTTTAAGCTGTATAGAAGTGTCTTGAAAAATAGCAAGTCAAATAATATTTACTGTCATCATGGCACAGATAAAATAAATCAGTTATTAGAAATTAGTTATTAAAACTATTATGTTTAGAAATGTGTTGAAAAAATCTTCTCTCCATAAAACAGAAATAGGGGAAAAAATAAACACGGGGGCTAATAATTCTGACTTCAACTGTATGACATGGGCCTGTTGGTTGGAACATTTCTCCAGTGGTTTGAATGTGCCAAATTGTAAAAGTAGACTTTTACAATAAATAAAATAAAATAAATAAATAAATAAACAAGATCCTAAATAAAAAAAATATTATTATTAAGTGATATTTTTTCTTAATTTATTAATAAAAAGCCTACTGTAAATCACAACCATTCATTATTAATTTATTATTTTGTGGTTTCCCCCACAATCCAAAGACATGTGGTACAGGTGAATTAGGTTGGCTAAATTGTCCGCAGTGTATGAGTGTGTGTGTGAATGTGTGTGTGTGGATGTTTCCCAGAGATGGGTTGCTGCTGGAAAGGCATCTGCTGCGTAAAAAAACAAAAACCTGCTGGATAAGTTGGCGGTTCATTCCGCTGTGGCAACCCCGGACTAATAAAGGGACTAAGCCGACAAGAAAATGAATGAATGAATGAATGGATGCATGTTTTTACCAAAACTAATATTGCATTTTTTTAAAACAATATAATTTGCACTAAAATTGTGGGTTTTTTCTCTATATAAGTTGTTACTTCACCCCATTCAGAGCATAAATATGGACGTTTTACATTATAACAAATGTTCAAATGTTCAAATGACGGATCTGCGACAGAGAAACTGCAGTTTTGGGAAACACTCGTCACTACGTCGTACTTTTCTTGTGGCTTTCTGCACTGTTTAGCTCTAAAGCATGTTTGGATGTTGGTTTATAAGCGATTTGTTTTTCAGATGTTTGCTGAATCATAAGTTGACCAGTAGCATTTGATTTAGAGAGACCTTTTCTGCTGCAGATAGTGTTTCTCTAAAAAACTAAATAAAATTGGCGTAAAAACTGATTATCATCCCATGCATATTGAGGATTTATCAAACTCCTACATTAATTCATATGCTACTCATCAGGAATGAGAAGTAATAGAAAACATGTAACTTATAATGTTAGGTATACATTCATTCATTCATTTTCTTTTTGGCTTAGTCCCTTTATTAATCCGGGGCCACCACAGCGGAGTGAACCGCCAACTTATCCAGCATAAGTTTTTACGCAGTAGATGCCCTTCCAGCTGCAACCCATCTCTGGGAAACATCCATACACAATCATAGACTACTGAAAATTTAGCCTGACCAATTTACCTGTACCACATACTGTATCTTTTGGACTTGTGGGGGAAAACGGAGCACCCGGAGGAAACTCACACGGACATGGGGAGAATATGCAAACTCCAAACAGAAACACCAGCTGACCCAGCCGAGGCTTGAACCAGCGACCTTTTTGCTGTGAAGCGAACATGCTACCCACTTTGCCACCTTGTAGCCGTCATGTTAGGTATTTAAAATGCAAACATACAAATAATTGTATTTTGTCATCCTTGCATTTTAAATAGTGGTAATCAAATTACAATTACATCCAATAAAGTATTTTAGATTATGAAAGTTAATACTTTTAATATATGTAATTTCATTATGTAAACATGAGGATTTCAACCAATAAGCCAACTGATTCTTCATTTAAAAAACTCAGTGTAGTGTAATCTATGCCTTCCTGCATTAAAAATTCGATCAGCATTGAAGGATTTAGTGTCCAGTCTGGAAAAGCATGAAGTAGTTTTTGATCTTTGAACATTTTTCTTTATCATATTTTAAGCGTTAAAATGCTATCATTACATTTAATATTTATAAGTGCTTAATTGAAAAAATTATACTGATTACTTCTAGAATTCTGTTTGCATTCAATTATCATTTTAATTCATTTTAAAGGTTGGCACATTAATGTGAATATATAATCCCATTTGTCTTGAAGACATGATTCTTTTGTGTCAATATTAATTGTTTATTTTGTTCAATCAAACCAGTGAAAATGATGAGATACTTTGGTTTTTTGATTAAATTGCACAAATAGCTTCTTTGTCAATTTTGACTTGCAAGTATTTTGCGTTCTTCTCTTTTACATAGACGCGATTATCAGGAAAGTCATTTAAAGTTTATCATTTAAAGTTTGGTCCATTCATTAAACAAATCTATTGATAACTTGATTACCTGAATGCTGAATACTTTTATGATATGTTTGCCGTATTTATATGTTTGGTTTTAATTTGAAGTTTAGAATGTAGCATGAAAAAGCACCGAATCTTATTTATTGTTGGGTAACACTTTACTGTTAGTTAATGCATTTACTAACATGAACAAGCCATGAACAATATATTTGTTAGTAAGTTAATGTTCGTTAATAAAAATACAATAGTTCATTGTTAGTTTGTAGTAACTCATGATGTATTAGTTAATGTTAACATGCATGCATTTGGATGTTAAAGTGATATAATACATTAAAAAGGGTCATATTTTGGTTTTAAGGGTCTCCAACAACTGGCTGATATGCGTGCAAGATCAAAAAACACTTTAATTGTTTTTTTTATAAACAAAATAATATGCATTTATTTTTACCTAATAATCCTAGCGACTCCCAGGTATTTTTGCAAAAATACACCTCAACCACTGACTCTTCACAGTTTCATCTTTGGATAGAGAAAATAACACTAACTTTCCCCTCACACTTCCAATAATATCCAGCTGAGCACATCGTCTTCACGACTTGACTCATCCGGGATCTGCTACAGTGTTTGTCTGTTTATGGGCGGGGCTGCAGGTTTCAATTTTCCTGTGTTTGCGTGCGCATTAATTGGGCAGGTCTTAAGTTTCGTATCGATGTCATGCCGAAATGGCTAAAGACTTGTTTTTAAGACGAATCATTAGAAGCACTATGAGTCGACTCTTATAAATGAATCAATAGTTTTAAACACCGTGCACTTTCAGATTTAAGCCTTAACTGGATATTTCACTTCACTTAGAGCTGTGTTTCACACTACATGGAAGGTCATTTTTTAAAAACCCATAATAGGAGCTCTTTAATGATGTAAAAGTTAATGTTGAATTATGATTAATAAATGCTAAACAAGTATTGTTCATGACTAGTTTTTGTCAGTAAAGACAATAACCAATAAACTCCTATTGCAAAGTGTGACCCATTTGTGTTACATTGCTTACATATTTCTAAGTATTTTAGAGTATTTAGATTCCTAAACGTTTTAGTTCCTAAACGTGAGCTATCTAACAAAATACACTACTAATTATGCTTTACAGCATATTTTGCAATCTGTAATAAAATACATTTTAAAAGTAACCTGTTCAGCTCTTCTCACTAGTATTTATGTGCAATTTGATTATTTTTCGGCCTTGTGTTCTAATAATGCCTGGTCCATGATTTAGCCTTAATTTTTAACTTCACAAGCCACTGATCAGTGTCTGAAATCTGAGTGCTCATTCACATCACGTTGTATGACTTTATCAAAGACACAATCTGAAAGAAGCATCAGTGCATTTCTGATCCCTGTAGTGTGAGAACAGTGATGCCTTTTAAAATTATTCAGCCTGTTTCTGGCCTAATAGATTTGCCATGCAAATTTCATTTTAGATCAAATGTTCAACTAAAATCAACCGTATTAAAGTTCAGGAGAAGTTGACAACAAGAGTTAGCCTATTCTAATTACTCTACTAAAATATAGTAGCTGGCATTCAAAGTTTTCTTACACTTTACTGGCAGCTTGTGAACACTAAATTTCAAGAATGTTTTGGGATTTTGGTGAGATTTACAAAAGCATAATTTTCCATGATAATAAGCGATTCTGTCCACACTTGATTGGTTTTGATGTGACAAATTGCTGTCTGTGAACTGCTGCTCTGTTCTACTTCTCTATGGTCTTCTGCAAGAATTCTGAAATAGAGGACAAATGGCTTTGGATGATTAGTTTTGTCACCATAGCTGTTGCGAAGTAAATGCTATACCTGTGTATTGTGTAGAAATAGAATTAGTGTTTCCTCAAACAAGGGTCATTTGGCATTCTTTATTGACATGCTGACATGCCTTCACCCTTAGGCCTCGTTCACACCAACACATTTTAGTTTTAAACGCATACGTTTTGCTTCCATCCAGTTCCACCTTCCGTCCACATTTTGCCAGAGCGCCGAAAACGGAGCATTTTGAAAATGATGAGTAAATTAATAACCTCATTGCTTCAACTTAAATGAAGTACAATCACAGTACTCATATACATTAGTTTTTAACTCAGTTTGTAGCAATCGGTTTCCTCAAACAGTTTGAGTTGCCCTAATTTATGGGTTTTACTGTGCTCAAATTGCTTTGTTTACTCAAATGGATTAAGGTTACAGTAATCATTATGAATAGTTTTTGAACTTACATGGTTTGTTGCAATCGGTTTCCTCAAATGATTTGAGTTACCTTAACTTTTTGGGTTAGCCAGTATACACTAGCCAGTATTTACAATATTATACTACAGTATAATAGGACTACATTTTATTCAGCATAAAATCATATTTGCGATTTAGCGTATCAGCAATTTAGGCAGATAATGTCATACACATCTTGTCAGGGAAATGCGGTTGTGCGATTAGAAATAAATCTGCTTGGAAGACCAGAGAGCGCTGTCACAAGTCACACAGAACCAGCAAATACACCCAAATGAAACCCAGGAAATCCTTATAGCACTTGGTGAATAACAGAAGATTTAATTGCTTTCATTGATTCAAAGTAATTAATAAACACACAATCATGACAAAATATGGTTTACCTGAGTTAATATTGTTATTATTTTCCTATATACAATGTAATATAATAATATGAAATGCATTGTAGGGGCGTCACGGTGGTAAGTGGGTAGCACATTCGCCTCACAGCAAGAAGGTCGCTGGTTCAAGCCCCAGCTGGGTCAGTTGACACTTCTATGTGGAGTTTTCATGTTCTCCCTGTGTTCGCGTGTGTTTCCTCTAGGTGCTCCGGTTTTCCCCACAGTACAAAGACATGCGCTATAGGTAAATTGAATAAGCTAAATTGTTCGTAATGTATGTGTGTGAAAGCAAGAGTGTATGGGGGTTTTCCAGTGTTGAGTTGCAGCTGCAAGGGCATTTGCTGTGTAAAACATATGCTGGATAAGTTGGTAATTTATTCTGCTGTGGCGACCCCGATTAATAAAGGGACTAAGCTGAAAACAAAATGAATGAATGAATAAAGTAATGTATTGTTGTGAGCATATCTTTGTGACTGCTTAGAATACGATGAAATATGTTGCATGCCTTATTATGTGTAAGAAATCACATGATCTCAGAGAAGGAATTATTTCAAATACTTATGAATAAAAATGTGATTAGAAGCAGCATTAATTTCAAGTTGTCTTAATTTTTATAGTGTTTCTCAATGTAGATTGTGTTCAAAAAAGCTTAACATAGATGAAGAAGAAAAAATAAATGAAAGCCATAATATGTTCACGTGCTTTCAGATATAACGCTCTGGTTACTAAAGTAACCCTCGTTCCCCGAGGAGGGGAACGGAAATGCTAGTAGTGGATTTAATTTAGAAAATTCCACGAATTGGGAGGATTCGGTTCAGAAGCCGCTTGTCTGAAAGAGTATGGAACGGGCCAATGAATGCCAATGAATTGGCAGCGTAAGCTTGCGCAGTTGTGCTTCATTGCCAATTAACTCAGCATATAAGCACACGTGGAGCAAGCAGACGCCATCCTTTTTAAGCTGAAGAGACTTTGCTAACAGCTAAGGGTCAGTCATTATGGCGATGGTAAATAGCATTTCCGTTCCCCTCCTCGGAAACGAGGGTTACTTTAGTAACCAGAGCGTTCCCCTTCGGGTGGGGAACTCCAATGCTATTAGTGGATTTGATTTAGGAAAATCCATGAATTGGGAGAACTATGGAAAACGCCATAATGACTGCACCTTACCAACGCCTCCGATGAGAGGATAGTCAAGCAAGCGTGACGCACCCACATCATGGTAGGCACGGACTGAACCGTGGCGGAATAGGCATATGGGATCACCTAGTGGGGATCACGTTTAGCAGGCACCTATACCCAAAACGTGGGCTGATCAGCGGGCAGGCCTACAATGTAGTGGGCCAGCACGTGACTCCTCCGCTGAGTCAGTGCTGGGAGCCACAGAGGAATCTGCAGGGCTCACCTGATGGGGAACTTTACTGACAGATAAAAGGCGCACATATCTCCGTGTTAGGGGGAATGGCACCGCAAGCGTGTTTCAACACCCTACTGAGTTGTTTCCTCAATCACCAAAGGGTTACCTAATACCCTTGAGGAAACCGGCTCCACTCGCAGATTGTAAAACCTAGCTAATGTGTTGGGTGTCGCCCAGCCCGCAGCTCTAGAGATGTCTGTTAGAGAGGCACCGCGTGCACGCGCCCAAGAGGATGCAACGCTCCGAGTGGAGTGTGCACGCGCTCCCGGGGGTCACGGCTCACCTCTGCTCAAATAAGCGAGTGAAATGGCATCCACAATCCAGTGGGATAATCTTTGCTTCGATACGACACTTCCCTGCTGCCGACTGCCATAACAGACAAAGAGCTGCTCAGATGACCTAAAGTACTGAGTACGGTCCACATAGATGCGCAGAGCGCGAACTGGACAGTAAGGAAAGGGCTGGGTCTGCCTCCTCCGGGGGCAGCGCTTGCAGGTTTACTACCTGGTCTCTAAAGGGAGTGGTTGGAACCTTGGGCACATAACCCAGGCAGGGTCTCAGGATGACGTGAGAGTAATCCAGCCCGAACTCCAGGCACGACTCACTGACAGAAAATGCCTCCAGGTCCCCGACCCTCTTTATGAAGGCTAACGCGACCAGCAGAGCTGTCTTCAGGGACAGAAATCTTAAAGATACTGATTCGAGTGGCTCAAAGGGATCTGTGCGCAAGCTCGTGAGAACAAGGGTGAGATCCCAAGAGGGCATGAGAGAGGGGTGAGTTGGATTAATTCCTCTGAAGAACCGGATGATGAGGTTATGCGTTCCCACAGTGCTGCCAGCCACCGCGCCATGAGAGGCGACAGCCTGCTCTCCAGCTTCTCTTGGCATAAGAAAGCACAACACTGATCTGGCAAATTTCAGGGGTCTTCTCTGCGAGAGACGCACCATTCAGTAAATAGACTCCATTTCAGGGCATAGGCACGCTGGAGGAGGGGGCCCTAGCCCGAGTGACGGTTTTAACCACCACAATCGGTAGGTTACCTAAGTCTTCCTCGCGTCTAAGGACCACCCGTGGAGGTTCCAAAGATCGGGGCGAGGGTGCCAGATGGTGCCCTGTCCCTGAGAGAGTAGGTGCTCTCTCAAAGGGATCTGCCAGGGGAGGGCCATCGCGAGGAGAGAGAGCTCTGACATCCAGGTCCGGTTGGGCCAGAGGGGCGCAACCAGCAACCTGTTCCTCGTCCTCCCTGACCTTGCACAGTAACTGCGCGAGCAGGCTCACTCGGGGAAATGCGTATTTGCGCATGCCCCGAGGCCAGCTGTGAGCCAGTGCATCCGTGCCAGGAGAGACCTCAGTCAGGGAAAAGAAAAACTGGCAATGAGCGATCTCGGGGGAAGCAAAAAGAATGATCTGAGCTTCCCCGAATCACGCCCATATCAGCTGAACAGACTTGGGGTGGAGTCTCCATTCTCAGGACATAAAGGCTGCGGTGAGAGCGCATCGGCTGCACGGTTGAGCTTGCCTGAAATGTGAATGGCGTGCATCGATTTCAGCCGCGGATGACTCCAGAGTAGCAGACGGCAGGCAAGCTGAGACATGCGGCGAGAGCGAATACCCCCCATGCGGTTGATATACGCCACCGCCGCCGTGCTGTCTGTCCTGACCAGCACGTGTTGCTGCTCCAGCACCGGAAAAAACGGTGGAGAGCGAGGAACATTGCCAACAGCTCCAAGGGATTGATATGCCAATGCAACTGGGTTCCTTTCCACAGGCCCGCACAGCCCCCCAGTCCGTGCTAGAAGCATCTGTTGAAACAACAACATGACTGGACGCCTGTCCTAGAGGCACTCTGGCCTGTAGGAACGAGGGGTCGTTCCAAGGGCTAAGGGCGCAACAACACAGTGTAGTAGCAGAGACTCTGTGTCTCGCAGAGGCGCGCTGCCATGGTGACCGAGTCCAGCTCCAGCCCGAGAAAAGAGATCCTCTGCACGGGGGAGAGTTTGCTCTTTTCTCGGTTGACCTGAAACCCCAACAGGTGGAGGTGCCAGAGCACCTTGTCTCTGTGCATAATTAATTGCTCCGAGAGTGGGCTAAAATCAGCCAGTCGTCCAGATTATTGAGTATGCGGATGCCCACGAGCCGAAGGGGCGCTAAGGCACCCTCCGCGAGCTTTGTGAGGACCCGCGGAGACAGAGAGAGCCCGAAGGGGAGGACTTTGTATTGCCACGCTCAACCTTCAAGCGCAAACCGCAGAAACTGACGGTGGCGATGAAGAATGGGTATATGGGAATACGCGTCCTTTAGGTCTATTGCTGCAAGCCAATCCAGAGGACGAACGAACCGGAGGATGCGTTTCTGCGTGGGTATTCTAAATGGCAGCTTGTGCAGACAGCGGTTCAAAACGCGCAGATCTAGGATTGGCCGTGACCCACCGCTCTTTTTGGGCACGATGAAGTGCGGGCTGTAAAACCCGCTCTCCATCTCGGCTGGAGGGACCGGCTCAATTGCATCCTTCGCCAGGAGGACAGCAATCTCCTCTCGCAAGACAGGGGCGGACAGGGGGCTGAACCTGGTGAATACACACCCGTGAACTTGGGGGGCCGTTTTGCAAACTGAATTGCATAGCCGACTCTGATTGTGCGTATGAGCCACCGCGAAGGGCTGGCCGGGCTAACCAGGCAGGCCGAGCTCTCGCTAATGGACTCAAACCTACAATTGCTTCGCGGTCCGTTACCAGACTTAGCAGCGCTAAGATGATAGATGATATTACCCATCGCCTCAGACTGCTCTCTCACCGCCTTGAATTCCTGGGTGAATTCACAGACGGTGTCACCGAACAGGCCAGCTTGGGATATGGGGGAGTCAAGAAAACGGACTTTGTCGACTTTGCGCATATCAGCCAAGTTTAGCTAGAGGTGGCGCTCCTGGACCACTAATGTGGACATTGTCCTCCCCAACGCACACGCAGCGGACTTAGTGGTCCGAAGAGCATAGTCGGATGCGGTGCGAAGCTCACAAGCCTGGGTTGGACCCACCCTAGTGCAGCTCGGCCAGCGCCTGCGCTTGGTAGCGGTGGTAGGTGGCCATCGCGTGCAAGGCGGAAGTAGCCTGGCCCGCAGCCATGTAAGCTCTATAGCTCCGAGGGAGTCAGATAACTTACAGGCTTTGGACGGGAGACGAGGTAGTCCCTGCTAAAAAGAGGCACCACACGGACAAAGATTGACCGCAATCGCGCGCTCAATCTGAGGAATCGCCACATACCCCCTGGCCGCTCCACCGTCAAGAGTGGTAAGGGCGGAGGGACATGCAGCACGGGCAGAAAAAAGTGCCCTTTAAGACTGCGTGAGCCTACTGTGCACCACCGAGAAGAACGGGACGAGAGGCTTCGAAGGCTTCGCCCTCTGGTCCTCTACGTAGCACCCTTCTAGTCGGTCTGGCCGCAGAGCTGGGGGATAAACCATCTCCAACCCACGGCCGAAGCAGCCCGGGAAAGCACGGCTAACATGTCAGTTTCAGGATCCGTCTTGACAGCGCTCACCTGCCCGGAGGGGGTGAGCGGGTCTGGATCATCATCGGACACTGAAAGCCAACCCTCCGATGCCGCGGTGGACGTCTGGTCTCCGGTGTCATCGAGCGTAGGGGCTACCATCTGGTTAGACGGATCGCTTCCCCCGCCCGAAGCTTGGATAAAGCGCTTGGAGGAGCGGGAGGTCCGCGGGCCCGTGGGCAACGGATTATCTCTCGCTGAAACCCTCAGATCTGCCCGAGTGCCCGCTGCAGTGCAGGGGACAGCTGGGGTGGTTTGCCCTTTTGCAAAGGCTAGCCGCGATCTTAACTGCGCAACAGTCACGGCATCGCATTGACGACATGAACTGCCCGCGAGCAGCGCATTAACATGCTGGACCCCCAGGCATGCAACGCAGAGCCCGTGCCCATCATCCGAAGACAGGAAACCACTGCATCCAGAAACGCACGTTCGGAGCGCCATCCTGAAAAGGACGTGCTGCACGACTGTGTTGCTCTTTTTGTGAAGTTGCAACTTTATACGCACCCCTCTGGAGGACCGGACCCAAAGAACGCCAGGCAAGGGAGAAACCCAGCTCGACCGTCTGCCGCTGCGTGTACCCACTCTGGACCGGGAGAATGCTCTCATTTGCTCGAAATCGCTGGATCACAGCAGGAGGAACCCTCATCGACTCTCTCAGAAGGCTGTAATAGTCTCTGAAGCGAAAAGAATGGCATTTACTTGCTTCAGCTGTGCTTATATGCAGAGATAATTGGCATTAACGCACACGTGCGCAAGCTTACGATGCCAATTCATTGGTATTACATTGGCCCGTTGTATACTCTTTCAGACGATTGGCTTTCTGAAACGAAATCCCCATTCGTGGATTAATAAATTAAATCCACTGATAGCATTGAAGTTCCCCATCTGAAGGGGAATAGCAGCTTTTACTACAAAGTGCCATAGTTAACTAAGAAGTTACACAAACAGCTGTCAATATCGCAGAATCATTACCTGTGCTTTGAATATCACACGATTATATCACATGATATGTTTTCGTAGCTTGTAAGTGAATTCTGGCTTCGTGTAAATGCTGCTTAATCTGAATTTACATGTTGGTGAATTACTGCTTATTACACAACCCGCTTTATTGACAAATGTGCATAACAATATGCAATGTGATTTATTGTACAGGTCTACAATAGAGCATGTAAAACTGTGTGTAAGCCAAGAAGTACATCTGAAGTCATAGGGCTCTATTTTGACGATCTAGGCACAAAGTCCAAAGCGCAGGGCACAAAAGGGCTTGTGTCAGAATCCACTTTTGCTATGGTACAACAAGGTTGTGCTTATTTTCTTAATGAGTTATGTGTTTTGAGAATAAACCAATCAGAGTCTTATCTCCCATTCCCTTTATGAGTCAGTTGTGTTGCAACATAGCGCATTTGCTATTTACATGGCAACGTTGTAGGAGGAAAAACTGAGCGCTCCACTACCGAGAACAGTTAAACAGCATCTGCAGTGTGAGAATGAGAGAATGGGCCTCCTCATTCTTTACTTACACTTTTACTGTCTTTCGTATATAAGGAAACGTGTTGTACACACAGACATTCTATAGCCTACATAATTATTTTTGTTTGTTAGGTGCAAATATTTGCTTCAAAACTATTTCTATATTCAGTTCTAATTTCTAGCAAACGAATAAATGAACAGTAATAACAAAGTGTGCTAAAAAAAATAGTTATATCCAAATACACATGCTATGCCCCTTATGGTCCAAAACCCCACAGGTGGGCAAATAAATATGCATATAATAAATACTACTACTACTAATAATACATTATACAAAAGCAAATTGTCATGAATAAACTGAAAAAGCCCCCTGAGATGAAGAAGGCATGCAGGCAGTGGTTTTTATATTTATGTAGAAAAAATAATTTTTGTAGTACTTAATTCCTTTTATTCTTTTTAATTTGTAAAGATATTTGTGTATTGCTGTAAGAGGTGCACATCTAACGCACTCTGCGCTGGACCTCCTCTCAGCTGGTCTATTATGCAGTCTATTTTAGTTCCTCAAATTAGCAAAGCGCCAGCAATGAGCCTTAACACACCTCCTTTTTAAGACCAGAACGCCTATGGGCGCACATATGAGCGCAAATGCATTCGCGATTTAAACAGCGTTGTGCAAAATATCAAAACGACACTTGCATCCAGCTGAAACTAGCAAACAACAACTGTGTCGTGCCTTGCGCCGCATTGCACGGGGTGTATAACAGGGCCTATTGTATTTTTAAATCAATAGATCTGAAATACCCGGATGTCCTATTACTTCTTTAGAGATTCTAAAGTGGACACTTTACTATTCTACAAAGTGTTAGTACAACCAAATGAAAGTTATGTCATTAATTACTTACCCTCATGTCATTTAAAACCCCCGAAGACCTTTGTTCACCTTAAGAACATAAATGGGGTTAGATGTTTATACATCACTACACAGTGCTCATGAAAGTGTGCCCTATACTGACACTGAGGAGAAGACACTGTTGAATAAAGTTTTTTTTTTTTTATGTGGGCACAAAAATATTCTGGTAGCTTGGCGATATTTTGTAATTTATCCATATTGTCTGTTTTGAGGATGTTTTAATACCGTTCTGGACTTTAAATGAGTCTGAAAAGTTTGCTGCAGTTTACAGGGGTTGAGGAATACCTTATATTTTATATAAAATATCTTAATTTGTAAAGATGAATGAAGGTATGAAGGGTTTGGAATGACATAAGCTTGCTTCAGTAATTCATAACATACAGTAATTTTCATTTTTGGGTGAATTAACCCTTTAAGGGTGCAGTTTATGAATAGAAGTGAAGCAACGCAACTGATGCTGGCAGGTCATATGATAATGACAACATGCCAGATATACTGTAGCACCTCCAAATTTACTACACATATTCATACTGTTTAGCACATTCTAATGGTCATGACATATGTTTAAATATACTAGCTACTCACTTAGACCTTCGGACATAGTGAGTCTAAAGACCTCAGTTAGCAGGTTCAGGTTTAGTACAATTTTAACAACCATGGTTTAGGCATATTTGAACATAGTAATTCTGCATCAAAAAAATGTGCCATTAATGACCTCATTGAGCTGTCTTGACCTGACAAAAAAAAAAAAAAAAAAATGAAGGATTTTGTTTGTGATCAATTACCAATTTGACTCAAAGAACCAAGCTTAATCATAAGTCATAATAAGAAATGCGTTACATAGAAAGCAGCAATGTCTGTTTCTCTTGGTGTTACTTCATCCTAAACGGTTGTGCAATCGCTCTTCTTCAGGTGCAATACAAGAATGCAATCCAACAAAGCCTCAATTTCCACTCTAATTAATAATCTACATAATTTATTAGAAAGAATGCGAATGAAGACAGAGCTGATTTCTCAGCCCATCTTTTTTTTATATCACTTTGAGTACAATCACAAAAATATAAACAAGTGGACTCTGACCAATAAGAAGAGTCTCGTGTTTCACTCACATGTATTTTGGAACTGACAAGCATTTTGGTTTACTATAAAATGTTGCCCCGTCTAATCAACCAATCCAAAGAACTTTAACTAATTTAACCAGTGCCTGTTTTAGATATAAACAAATGATCTACAGCTTTGAAAACACTCCTAGATCACTGACTCCAAAAGTTTACACTGTAAACTAGGGCATGTCCTCTACCTGTTCTTCAGTTTCTGGTCGATCGTGTGGTTGAGGATCTAGTGCGCCCCCTGCTGGCCATCTTGGACAAGCCTGAGAAGCTTCTGTTGCTGAGGGAGGTCAGGTGAGCAGTGGAACAATGTCACCCTGTACAATACTTTATTTATATAAATCCTGCATATGTTTACACTATCCATTCTAACGCACTGTTTTGTAGAATGATCATTCCTGCCACAGATCTGGGCCGTTTTGACAGTATGGTCTTGCCCTTTGAGCTTGAAGCCTATGACATACTAAAAAGCCGGTCTGGTAAGAACCTGTTTTCTTTGAAAAAATAACTTTTTTATTTTAGTTGCTGCAATAAAGTAGGAACTATACAGAAATGTCAGTCAGAAATGTACATATACCTATGGTAGCCCGTTCTCGCCTTTGAAGTCGGAATTGCGAATTATTAAGTCAGAATTCTGAGTTATGAAGTCAGAATTGCGAGTTATGTCAGAATTCTGAGTTATAAAGTCACAGTTCTGATTTGCGAGTTATTAAGTCAAAATTCTGAGTTATAAAGTCAGAACTCTAAGCTAGAATTGTGAGTTATAAAGTCATAATTCTGAGTTAAAAAGTCAAAATTTAGAGTTATGAAGTCAGAATTGCGAGTTATTAAGTCAGAATTGCGAGTTAACTTAGAATTCTGAGTTGTTAAGTCAGAATTCCAAGTTAGTTATTATATCAGAATTTCGAGGTATAAAGTCAGAATTGCAAGTTATTAAGTAGGGATGGGCAGGGTAGGTATAGACAGTAATAACTGTGACGGTTGGGTTTAGGATTGGGGAAGGTGTAGACGTTATTAACTGTGATGGTTGGGTTTAGGGTTGTGGTAGGTGTAGACGATAATAACTGTGACGGTTGGGTTTAGGGTTGTGGTAGGTGTAGACGGTAATAACTGTGACAGTTGGGTTTAGGGTTGTGGTAGGTGTAGATGTTAATAACTGACAGTTGGGTTAAGAATTGGGGTAGGTGTAGACGTTAATAACTGTGACTGTTGGGTTTAGGGTTGTGGTAGGTGTAGACGGTAATAACTGTGACAGTTGGTTTCGGATTGGGGTAGTTTTAGATGCTAATAACTGTGACGGTTGGGTTTAGGATTGTTTTAGGTGTAGTTGTTTAATGACTGACAGCTGTGTTTAGGATTGGGGTAGGTGTAGATGTTAATAACTGACAGTTGGGTTTAGAATTGGGGTAGGTGTAGACTGTAATAATAAAAAGTTTTTAATAAACTGTGCTTTGTAAAAAATCTATAGGTTGACATATACAATTTTTGTAAAGTTATAAAAATAACTGTGAGTAATATAGCGTGGTAAATGTGAAATATTTATGGAGTGTTTTTTGGTTCTCCAGTGAGGTCTCCTGTCCTTCGTTCTCCTCGACATGGAGGAACACCCCGTCGCCATCTAATAACACCCATCCCAGGTAACTTTCCTGCTGCTCTGAACGGGAGTTTTTCATTCTTTCATTTCTCTTGTGCTGTGCCATGCCCTCTTACTGATCCTTGTTGGATATTATATAACCAGAAGATGCAAACAGTCTTCTGCACCAGCCATCTCATATCCTGAATGATTGTCTGTACACTTACACACATACATAAACTACAAATATCCTGTTGCTGATATTTAATCCAGACCCCCCCTCCCACTACACACATACACACACACATACACAGTCCTCTCATTTTCTCATCACTTTTTGACAATGAGAACATTTGACCATTGTAAGCTGCCATTTGGGGCCACAAATGCATAATTTGCATTATAGACAAACATGCATCACTGCCAAAATAAGATAATCTGTCTCTTATTGCCAAATAGCCTGCCTGCTGACACCGCATGACCTCCTGACCTCTAACCCTGGAGCGCACAGTACCCGATGTCATTGTCCACAGTACTGGTCTACATGTGCGTCTGACTTTTGAATAGAAGTCGTTTCTGAAATGCAAGAAAGGCGTCTGCATTGTTTAACCTTCAAGCATCCACCCACACAGGTCTGAGGCTTAATGCAGCTCCTTTGTAGTGTCTACAGAGGAGTAATTTAAAACTCTCTCCGCTAGAGGCCCCTGAAATCTGAGTGAGATGTGCATGTATGCAATGCCACACCGCTGCTGACTCAGTGCATATGAATGCATGATTGTCAATCACATTTCTGGATGAAAGAGAAAGTGTGTGTAAGGTTTGGTAACATCTGTACTGATTTAAGGAGATAAAAATGAATTCAACATGATGCAGAGAGGTCTTGATCACCCTCAGGGGTTTTATTTTGTAATAACAATCAGTTAGATGTACATGATCCTGTTTATTACACAGCTACTTACCACATACATAGGGATCTCATGCAAAATAATGATTTGGGTCAAAATATTTGATTAACTCACTGATTGTAAAGCTTCTACAAAGAAAGCAGATGTGATTAAGCAAAGCTGCGATTATCAGACCCAAATTCTCAGTGATGTTTGTCATCAGTAGTATCTTGAAAGCCAGAGGGTGCTCTCGCATAGAAAATCCAAACACCCACGAAGAAGTAATTCCCATTGGGTTTTATTGTAAACAAGATTCAACTGCCTTTATTGATTTAGCATGACTAACCCAGGAGACACAGGACGTCAACATGATCTCAGATTGATGTGGTACCCCAATATTGTGGGGCGTTGTATTTTGCTTGGATATGAAAAAGGGATTGACGTCAAAACCCAAAATCAGGCTGATGTCAATGTCCAATGTTAGACTGTGTGGATGTGGCAATGACGAATTGTTGCCAATTTATTAAAAATAAAAAACCTTAAAAATCACATGTACACAAGTCTTCTCAGCCTATGTCGTGAAACTCTAAATTGAGCTCAGGAACATTTACCACAGGTGAACTCTAATTAAGCTGCTGAAACATCTCTTAATTGGAGTTCATCTGTGGTAAATTCAGTTGATTAAACATAAAAAAGGCATACACCTGCCTATATAAGGTCCCAGGGTTGATAGTGCATGTCAAATGATAAACCAAGCATGAAGACAAAGGAATTGTCTGTAGACCTCTGAGACAGGATTGTCTCGAGGCACAAGGCTGGGGAAAGTTACAGAAAAAAATTCTTCTGCTCTGAAAGTTCCAATGAGGACAGTGGCCTCCATCATCCGTAAGTAAAAGATGTTTGGAACCACCAGGACTCTTCCTAGAGGTGGCCGGCCATCTAAGCTGAGTGATCGGGGGAGAAGGGCCTTAGTCAGGGAGGTGATCAATAACACTATGGTCACTCTGTTTGAGATCCAGCGTTCTTCTGTGGAGAGAGGAGAACCTAACAGAAGGACAACCATCTGTGCAGCAATCCACCAATCAGGCCTGTTTGGTAGAGAGTTCATACAAAAGCCACTCCCCATCTGGAATTTGCCATAAGGCATCTAAAGGACTCTCAGACCATAAGAAACAAAATTAATTTAATTTAATACATTTAATACATTTTGAAATAAGACTTTAACAAAAAAAATGTGAAAAAAGTGAAGAGCTATGAATACTTTCTGGATGCACTGTAAATCTAACCTAATATTATTGTCTTATGACATTGTGTTTATGCTGGAAATAATCACACAAGCACGGACTCATCTATATTTGGATTTATTTCAAACACTTGACTGAAGTTGTGGTATTTTCATGTGCTTTTTCAGATGTAGCAGCATTTATTACACAGAGCCGTAGTTCACTAAGAAGTGACTTAAACAGCTGTCATTATAACAGAACGAATATATCAGTTGCATTATTGTCTGATTAAATTGATTGAAATTTTTTATGTGGTTTTGCCTAGTTTGTTGGTGTACTATGACATTTTTTACTGTATATGGTACTACTGTGTACATACTAAATATAATGCACATGAAAACTGCCTTCTAATAATTAGCCAGACCTAAACTGAGCAAGCAATATGCTACTTAGCTTTATCATTATCATGCAGCAATTGACCAATCACAATCAAGTATTCTAGACAGATGTGCAATAAAATCATATGTATGTATCCAAACAAGATGGTTTTAATATCCTCTTGTATCCTCTCAAAGATTACAGGGGTGGATTTCACCTTCAGCCGGTGCAGGATCTGGAGAGGGAACGACAACTCATTGAAGATTTGGAACGAATGCGTTTGGCAGGTTTACCGACTGGACGACTTCCTCCTCCTCGAGCTTTCACCCCTCTTTTGGATGTACCAGTAGACACCTACATCACAGACTCGCTCCGTAATCGCTCTTTGAGTCCTGCTCGGTCCGGCTTTTCACACTCAGAGTCCCCTTACAGCACAGAACGCACTGGACGTTCCCCCCTGAGAAGGGACAATGGTTTCCCCCATGACTCTTTCTCCAGCAGGGGTGATTCTGTCCCAGAACGAGGAAGGTCTCCCTATAGGAATGGACATAGAATGAAAACAGACAAATCTCTGAATGGTAAAGAGGTAAAGTATACTGTAATGAGTGCACACCGCCGGAGCAGGACACCATTGTCCCAGGTGTTTGCGCCCAGCCCAGAACAGCACTGGAAAGAACCAGTGAATGGACACTCGGACAGCCAAGACAGAACAGAACAGGACTACGTACTAACCACGGTAACCATCTCAAAGACTAAACAGTCCCTGGGTGAGTTACTTGAAGCCATTATGTTTGACTTTATATTGAATTTTTTTTTCAAACATCCTAAGCTGTTTGTTTGCTGAGCTTCTCCATGCAAAAGTTGTCATCTCAATGCTGGGGCGTTTTGATTTGTTGCCAGGTTGCTATGTGTTTCTCATGTTTGTACATGGTTTATAGGTTGTTTTAGAAGGTTGCTAGGTGGTTTCATATAAACTCAATCTGTATTATATTCTAATCCATAGTTTTGGTTTGGGCCTGTCCTCTGTATTGGGATTTTTCTTATTCACAAAGCAAAAAGGACAAGTTTGATCACTTAGATAAGTAATCTCTCCTCCAAAGGCCCTTTCATGTCAGAAACATAAACAATGAGTTACATGCCAAAGCTTAATTCTTAGGGTTAGGGGTTTTTTAAACCTCTAACTCAAAATGTTACTGAAGCCTACAGTATTTATACAAAACCCATTCTCAGAATTTGTCATCTGCATTTAATCCATCCAAGTTAGTGCACACACATTAGGAGCAGTGATTATTGAACACACATTCACTTACATACTATGGACACACACCCGGAGCAGTGTGCAGCACTTGTAGGTTAGGTGATTTGTTCAAAGGTGCCTCCACTGTGGGTAGAGATGATGGAAGAGATTGCTGATAGGACTGAGAATCGAACTCATAAACTTTGTCAGACTTAAAAAAACAAATATTGGAGAGATCTAAACTTTATCATCTGCAGACATCCAAAAATGTTTAGTTAGGATTGCAATAAGTACCTGTTACTTTTAAGGACATTAAAAGTGATCGGTTAACATTTGGATGGTTAAATCATTTATGTTGTTCTTTGTGCAGGTATAAGCATCTCAGGTGGGATTGAGTCAAAGGTGCAGCCAATGGTGAAGATAGAGAAGATCTTTCCAGGAGGAGCAGCTTCAACCAGTGATGTCCTGAAGGTAAAATAGCCACCGCTACAGGCTTAGCAGTGTTGCAGTTGAGACCATTATATTAGCAGGCCTCAAAATTAAATTAACCGGTGCTCCTAACTGAAATAATTTAGGCGCACAATATATAATAACACTCCAGTCAGTTGAACTGAAACCTCCTCCTGGTCTCTGTCTCTGCCAAAATGAGCTGGTCATGACTTCAACGCTGATGCTAATGATGCATAGGAGAACAGTCATCCGACCTGTAGAGTGTGCTTCACTTAATGCCACGTGCAAAATGTGATACAGCATATACAGTATTACCATCTGTTTCATCTTGTCATGTTTGTACAGCATGCATTAATGTGGTATTTTACCTCAAAGCTGTTTCAGTGATGTTTCTAGGCTTGCGCAGGTGTTCAGCAGGAATCTCAGGTGGATGCCTCTACTTGTCCATTTAGAGTCTTAACAGAATGACTACATATTTGTATTTCCTCCCTAAATGGATAACTGCTTATTACAATCACACCTAACCTCAAAGCCATACCTTTGACTGTTATTCTGGTCCACTTTGAATAGCATATATAGTCCACTTAGGCAGGATCCAACATGTAAAATGACCAACCAAAGTTGAAATTGGATGAAACAAAGTGGTTCATGATCTCATCTAAACTCATGAATGTCTTTTAACAGATTCTATACTATTTTGCTGTATAAAATTCATTAATGATGTTGGAAGGATTTGTCCAGGCATTATTTACTTGATAAATAATGTGTTTGACTTCAGATCATTAATTAGGTGGGTCTGGTAAAGATCCGTTGCTACAAGCCAAGTTGCTGGTTTCTGTTTAGGTTATACCTTGCACTCAGTTACATTAGCTGAGCGGAGAGCCATTTTTATATGCTGAAGTGGCACAACTCATTCATCATTGATGAATTACATCAACCAGGCTAGAAGTTTTTATTTTATTTTATTTGAGTCAGCTGCTTTATTTTAAAGTCTCCGCTTTCTGAACATAGGCTGTATGTCTCTGCTGCTCGATTCTGGCTAGTTTATGGGGTATATTTCCAGAACAATGAGATACTGCTTAACTACCATAGTATGATGCAGTGATGAAAAATCTAGCTAGTCTGACTGTATCCTGAACTGTGTCATACATCTGTTATTTAAACCATGTTTGGTAGAACCATTGTTTTGTGATTTCAAGCATTTGGAGTGAAAACTTCTGCTAATGAAAAATTATGACATCTCATAAAAAAATATATTATTTGGATAAATAATAGATGTGGAAAGAACTGCTTCACTGTTTTGTTCTCAGTTATTTGACTATTACTTGAATTTTCGAACGTCACTCTGGGTATCTACCATGGTACTATTCTACTAGTAGCATTGATACACTGTAAAACCCAACAGTCAACTTTATTAAATAAATGAGTGTAGAGTGTTTTGAGTGTAGTTAACTCAAAATTTACTGAACGTTAATTCTACTTATTTGAAAAGAGTTTTGAACTCAGTGTTGAGGTTAATGAGTTAATTAAATGCCTCATTACTTTAACTTAAATGGAATTTGTTCATGGTACTTCTATAAAGTTTTTTTAAATCGCATGGTTTGGTGCAATCGTTTTCCTCAAATGGTTTGAGTGGCCTTAACTTATTGGGTTTTACAGTACTCAGTTGGTTTGAGTTCTCTTTATTTATTGGGCTTTACTGTTCTCAAATTGCTTCATTATTGCTGTTTTTTATTTAATGCCATGCAAAGTCAGAGAGCGATAAGCAGAGTGAATATGCTAAATCATTCTCTGATGTTAGATTGGATTGAACATAAACCAATATTCCCCCCCCACATGTGACACTCACTAGTTGCACATATGAAGCCACACTCAATCTTTATCCTCATGAATTTATTGCATAGGGTTTTCCACTTCTGTTTAACCTTCTGTTAAACCTTTTCCACTACAGCCCGGAAACATCTGGTCAGGTTTGTGGGAAAAACTTGTCAAACTTGTCAAGCCATGAAAGAAAAACGAAGTGATATTGTCTCCTTTGAATCATATTTAATCTGTATTTCCTGTGTGCTTGTTTTGTGCTATCGAGTTGTGTTTTACTGTAACTGCAGCAGCTCAAGGCATTCACGCCTCAATCTCATCCATTGACTAATTTTTATTACGATGCCTCAAAAGAAAAAAAGATTTACTTTAAAATGATGGATTTACGTCTTGTGTTTTGTGCATTGGTAAACACATATTTGTGCACTTTGTTTAGTCTTTAGGCCTAAAGGGGTGGTCCACTATGAAACCATATTTACAATTTTTAGTTGATAATGTAGCTGTGTGAACATAACATTTCTAAATGTAAGACACTCAAAGTTCAATGCAAAGGGAGACATTGGCTTTTACAGAGTTAGCCTAGCAAAGCATACGGCAAGCAAAGTTTGGAGACTACAAAGAAATACATCCGGGTTAATGAGATCTTAAACCCTTCAGGTTCCGTGCATACACCCTGCGCAGTGAAGGGGTGTGGCCAGATGCGCTGTAATGTTATAGCAGAGAAAGCTAAAATGCAGTCTAAACACTGCTATTTCCACAGAACTTCTTCTGTTTCTGTATTTAGGCTTCAAAAGGACACGACACAAGACAGAAGTGCTTAAAATTTAATTTCCAGAGAATTATAAAAAAATATATAGCTAGCATTTGACAAAGGACAGCTTCCAAAATCTCCCAGTTCAGTTTTGGAATCAGCTATAAACTCCTCAAAGGAGGAGCAGCTCAACTATGATAGCAGAATCTGTGGATTGTGAGCCACAACCTGTAAGTTTTTTATTTGTTAAAATTTATCTATTACATGCTAAGTTAGTGTTATGATATGTTGTAGCAAGGATCTAAACAAGGATGTAAACAATAGGAAATGTTGTTTGGCACTGTTAACAATTTAGCTACAAATTCATATTTATCAGTCAAACAGCTGTAAACAGTCACAATCTACCCCAGCACTGCAGTGTCTCTCTACGCAGCCACTTTCCCTGCGTTCTACATCTCAAAAAACAAACTCACAAAAGATATGTGAATGTTTCATATTATGCTTATAACCAGAAAGTATGTGAAAGACAATTGTCATATTTAATTTTAGAGAGCAGTTATGAGGTTCAGCTGTGTCCTCTTCATTATATGTCAGATTCAGGCTCAAACATATATGGCTAACAATTACACTGACTGACAATATTTATACAACAGCAAAGTGCGTGCTAGTAAAGGCATGACACTTTCTGGTGATGTAGAGCTGAACTGCAAATCTCAGCACATCATGTTAGCTGAGCAATCAGAGCCCTTTAAGGACACGCTTTTATGGAACTAGGAAATATGACAGTCATTTTTTCATGTTAGCTGAGTAGCTTTATATAATTTTATAATATATATGAAAAAAAAAATGTAATTTTTACAAAGGAAGCATGAGCACACATTGCTTTGCATATTACAAACAATTTCAAGCCTTAAAAATTCGCTCTGGACCACCCCTTTAAACATTGCTGATGAGTGAAAGCAAAAATCTTAACTTTTAATTGGGCTTTGCAATTATTGCAATGCTGACAGTCTTGTTTTCATAATAGACAAAACTGAGACTTTCGCCCAATCCTAATTCTACACCTTAGCCCTTCCCCTTACCCCTACCCCTTATTTTGCGCATTGCTGTGAAGGGGTAGGGGTGTCCCAGTTCTCTTTAGCTTGAAGGCGTAGGGCTAAGGGGAAGGGCTAGATAGCCCTTCGAACAAAGATTTTTCAGGACCACACTCGAAACCAAGAGGTAAGAAAATTTGCAAGAATACACCAGCCACAACGGCAGGATAGCTGCATCCGGAAGTAGGGAGATCCAAAAATTTGTATTTTTTGTCATTATTACAAATTTTTTACTTAAAAAAAGAACATGTTTTAATATATTCATAGCCACATTTGTGTTTTACAGTCAAAAAATAAAAAATAAAATAAAATAAAAAACGTAAAATTTTGCTGTTTATAATCCATGATAATAACTCCTGTATAGCAGACCCACAACATTCTGAAACTCGATGACACTAGAATAGCCTGTCAGAAAAGTCTAGTGGCTGGGAATGAGCTTTTTACAGTTTGCTATGATGTTAATGTTGTTTTTGGTGTGTTTACATAGATGAATATGGCCATTGTGTAAATATACAGTACAGTTATGAGCTTATTGCCACATTAGATCGTTATGATAGCATAATATATGCCTTTAGTCATTTCCTTAAGATAACAACACAAAAAACAACTCAACTGGAATCACTACAGCAGTCGCGATCGTCTGATCTCATATAAAGCAAGAGATCGCGATGACATATAATGACGTGTACAGCTGCTGCAATGCTGTCTCATTTCTTAGGGGTAAATTTTGAAGCCTTTTTCTTTCAAAAATAGAATTAGGATTGAGCCTTTGTCACAAGACAGAGCCCATTTTAGGCCTCTACTAAATTTTGACCAAATATGTAGCCACTGCACTTTGCCGTTGTAGGGCAGTATACCGAATGAGGCTAAACGAAGGCTAAAGGTCAACGCAGGTGGCATGATACCAGCAGCACCTCTGTGACCCCGCATACAAGGTTAAAACTCTGGAATCCCATGTGTGTGTCTCTGTACGTGTGTTTGTGAGAAGACGTATCCTTGTTGATTAAAGCCTATCAGGTGACAGCGTTTCTCTGGCCTGCTCTGAGAGACTTGTGTTGCCACACTCAGGAGATCTGGTGTCAGACTCGAAACCCTTCAGCTGCCAAGCACATCCACTCATCTCTTGCCTCCACCAGGGGTCGGTGTGAAATACTAGTGTGTACTTCTATTCATACCAAGGACAGCATAATTTACATTCCACTCTATTGGCTTGTTGTCGCACCCTGAAGCTATGAGAGGCTCTTCAGTGAGCTCTGCAGATTAACAGGCCTGCAGAGGAAAGTGTGGAGGTCCCTGTTGACATACTTCCTCTTCCTGATGTCTAACTGATAACTGCATTATCAGAGTGGCAAGTATGCTCCAGTGGCAGTGAGGTCAGGTTTCTGCCGCACATTGTCTCCCTCTTATCAAATGGTGACAATGCGCATGGCAGATGGAGGTCAGGTGTAGTGTATGTGTTGGGGCTCCATAGAGTCTGCTCATGTGTAATTAGTCCAGAGCTCACTTTTTCATCTTGATTATTATAGTCTGTTGTCTTCATCTTGATGGTCTTATAAATACAGAGGGCTTCAGTTTAATAACAGATTTGACTACAATAACAGATTGAACTTTCCTTCTATGGTTAGATGGCTAACAGTGCTTTATTCACATTACAAGATGTCAAAGACAAGATGTTCAGTCTTGGTGTCTGCTTCAAATTATATTTCCAAATGTGATTTTATAAACATAGAGACATTAAATCCAAATACAGGGTCTCTTTTAATGTTTTAAATAACTGAAAACAGTGGGACGGTGGCTCAGTGTTTACTGTTACCTCACAGCAAGAGGGTCGCTGGTTTGAGCTGGGTTTTGAGTTGGCATTTCTGTGTGGAGTTTACATATTCTCTCTGTGTTTCCTGTGTGGTGACCTCTGAAATAGAGACTAAGCCGAAGGAAAACGACTAAGTGAATAACTGAAATAAAGTTCTGCTGCAGATCAGACAGTAAAATTATTAAGTCTTGGCAGACTGTATGACAATATTGCTCTTGAATATTTGCTTTTATACAACAGTTCTGTCTGGTTCTTGAATCTGATTGGCTAATAGTCGTGTGATATTCTGCAATAACAGTACTGGTCTAGCCTCTTAACCCTTCACCCTTGTGCATTACTGCACCCACATACAGCAACAAGCAGAGGACACTACAGTTTGACAAATATTCCTATTGTTGGGCAACATGATGTACATTTGAGGCTTTTTAGTGGAGAATGTAATTGTTTAAATCAGTGGTTCTCAAAGTGAAGGTTGGGACTCCCCGAGGGGTCGCGTGACAATGAAGAGGTGTTACCTGGTGATTTCCAAAAATCGATTTATTTTTATTAAATCCTAAGAATTACAAAATTTATCCATAACCTACTGTAGAGAAAAGAGGATATTCGCAACCTCAGAGGATATTCGCAAGTCACTGGCATTGTCATTTTGGGGGTAGTGGGCTGAAAAGTTTGGGAACACTTGGTTTAGATTGCAATTTATTTGGTTTATTCATAAGGATAGTGCCTATTTTAAAATATTCATAATTTCTTAGAGACAGGGCTTTGGTGGCCATAAGCCTTCCATACTAAGCTGACCAAAGACAGTTGATGTTGTCTATCCACAAGATGGCAACAGGACCCCATAATAAGCCCTTAGAAGATTAAAACAGCGTCATTTCTAACGACAACTGATCAAATCATTATTAAACTGGTAAGTGATATTCTAAGTCGATGTCTCTTTTGTATGTTGTAGTGCTGTATGTATACCATCTAAATGTAGTGTATTGAGTGTAAAATGGGACTCGCATATAAGCAATGTGTGTTGTGTTGGCAGAAGGAAAGAAGAAGTGCCCGCATGTGTTTAGTGTTGTTCCTTATTGCAAACACAACAGCAATCTGATTGTGCTGCTTTTTTTTTTGGGTAATTATTGTGATATCCCGATTGCAACAGAGAAATACTGTAGATCAGTGGTGTAGTCGGGGCTATACGCACGTACCCTGTATACTCCGCATGCTTACTTTTTTCCACAAGCTGTTTGGGTATTGCAACTTCTGAGGATCTATAATTGCGTATACCCTTGGTATACATTTTTTTTTCCTGATGAGATTCCCCCAATTTATGTATATTTGCATCCCCTTTACTATTTTTTCGATTTCGATTTTTCATCGTAGCTGAATGATGTCTCTTTGAAATGTTCAGGTAAAATTATAAAACAGCATGGGCATTACTTCAGCCCCCCAATATTTCTATTCAGCCTCCCTAAAACTTTTGTGATTACCTCATGATCGTACACTACTAAATGATCGCCCCAGCAGACTTCCGCTCCTCCATTTTCAACTCAATTTTTATTTAATCAGCAAACCACAGATGTGCAGAGCAAGAGCATAAGGTGTGTGTTTATTGTTAAAATATCTGCATATTTGCATAATATGGAGGTGCAATCGGGTTTCCCCATCTTCTATTTCCTCTGGCTGGCTAATACATTGAAAAAAATTTGTACATGCTAGTATTTAAGTTTTTAAAGAAGTGTGCTTTGCTTTTGTTTTCCTGTATTTTTTTTATTTACTTTGAATTTACAGTTTGCTAACAACATACAGTACAATACTTGATATAGCTGTCCTGAAACATGATTTTTGAACAATATTAAAATATTTATGTTTTTTTAAATAGACTAATTTTACAAGTCCCTTTAGAGTTAAACTGTTGGGTTTTACCACAAACTAATGCACTCAGTCAATCTCCGTGTCTGCTGGGGCAGTCTTACTTTAGGCATCTCTCTTTAAAATGAACAAATTTGTTAAAATATTTTTTCAATGTTAGAAAGAAATACACAGATATTGAGAAAATGTCAGGCTGTTATAGATATGTTATTTCAAAAAATGATTAAATTACAAAAATTTGAAACTCTCGGTGTATCTATCCACTTGAACTTTGCAGATGAGTGATTGATCCGCTGACGCATCAGCTGATTGACGATGTTTTTAAATGCTCCCTTGAAAGCTTGAAACGCTGTCAGTGATGTAATCAGCACACAGATTTACTCAAATCAGATTCAGGCCTTGTTCATATGTGGAAATTTATCTGATATGAATCGGATTATTGCCTTCGTGTCTGCAGTGTAAGCAGGTAGATCAGATTTTCACCTGTCAATGCGAGTCGTGCTTCATTAAAAACCATAGCGAATGACGCCAAGTCAGACACTTTCATTTCAGAACAGACTTCAGCAGAGTCCCAACCCTTAAATCTCATACATGATGACTTAAACAGCTTTCATATTGTCATATAGCACAAGTATTTAAGCATGTTAACGACAGCGAAAGAGCGAAATGTCCACCACGTAACCAATTTAAACTTATATAAAACTAGTGCATAGCTACATCACGTGCAAAAATCATTCCATGGACATTACATTAAGGTGCCTAAAGGTTTAAAAAAGCCTATAAATCAAAAGAAGATAGACAAATGAAAACCTTTTTGTCATAAACTATAGTAAAACAGCTTGTCAAAAGCTGCAAACAGATTACGTACAGGAATAGAGAAAAGAGCACTCTTTAATTGTCAGCTGTTAGTCAGCTCCCGCTCTTTTTTTCCTGGTCATTGCATCTTTGCCGTGTGCTGTGTAAATGCAGACAATTCCATACGAGTCACTTTTAAAGATGATGTGATGTCTTTAAAAAAAAATCAGATACAGTCACAAAATCGGAATTGACCATTAAGATCTGCAGTGTAAATGCAGCCAAAATCAAGTCATGTAGTGCAGATGTGGCCAACCCTGTTCCTGGAGAGGCATCTTCCGGCAGATTTCAGTTGATACCCATATCAAACACACCTGAACCAATTAATTAGGACCTGAACACCACGTGATAATTACAGGCAGGTGTGTTTGATATGAGTTGCAACTGAAATCTGTTGGAAGTTGGCTCTCCAGGATTAGGGTTGGCCACCCCTGATGCAGTGTAAACGGTGCAGCAATCCGCCAATGTTTAAAGTCATGTAGTGTGAACTAGGCTTAACTCATCCTTGACTACTCATGAACTTAAACTGTTGTTATTTAGTATAAATGCAATAGATGAGCGTGCATAAGGAGTTCATGGGTTAAAAATGGATTAATGATGATGTGCCCTTTCAAGTAAAGTCATGATATAATTATACATTAACTTATGAGTTCATAATGGTTAAATTAAGGATAAACTAATGTGGTAGTTAATACATTAATTAACAAACAAGCATGCACTAACAATTAAGGTAGCCATTATTCACACATGAACTCATGTGACTCACGTTGTAGTTAAAGTTGGTCATAATTAGCGCATTTATTGACTCATTATTAGTTCATAATAAAGTAATGTTTGGTTTACAGGTTAAAACATCATTATTCATATACTATTATTGTAAAATGTTACCAACATCTCTAAATATTCAAAAAAGTTTCTGTTTCAGTTTTATGAGCACTATGCACATTAATGTCTTCTCATCCCTGAGTCAACACCTTCTCTTGGTCCCTCTTCACACACGCACTGCTATCCAGTGATAAATGACTCTACTTGTCCTCTGCAACCATACAATGCTTTGGTGATTTGTGTTTAGTCAAAGAGGCAGATGGCATACAGAAAAGACTGACTATGTCCCAGCAGTCTCTTTAATGCAAGTGCTATTTGAAGAGGGATGTCAGTTAAGACCAATCTTAGGCCTCTTAACAGCCATAAAGGAAAAAAAAGCAAACATGTTGCATTAAGTATGATGTTTTAAAATACTTTTCATAATGCTTCTTAAGTAGTTCTTTTGTTCTTGAGTAACACTTATTAGCATAACCGGAATAATCAGTGCATAAAAAGTGCAGGCAATCATGCGAATAAATAACTAAAGCTTTTAAAATATCATCATTATTTATTATAACTATGTTCATTTAATGTATTTCATGCTGTTAGGTGAGATTGGATGTTGGGAGTTTATAACGCTGAGGTTATATTATAGCACAAGCACCTGTAAACCTGATAGGTGGAAACTAAACTTGATTTCACTTCTCTGTTTGAAATAACATAACTTTAAGCTTTTATACACAGCCGAATGATCCAGCAAGTGAATGCATTGAAACACTCAGTCCAAAGTAGCACTAATGTAAAGAAAACCAGACTTATTACATCAGAAATGGCATAGAAAACATAGACTCGCAGCCAGTTTTCAGTGGAATATTTCGGTGGTATATTCATTCCACAGTGTATTTCGCTTGAAAACACTAATATGAACCATTATACATCATGTTGAGTGAAATACAGACAAAACAGAACTTCAAAACAATCCATCAGTGTCTTGATAATAACGTTTTAATGGATAAAGATTGTAATCTAAGTAAAGGTCATAAAGCAGGCAGCATGTAAATCTGTTATATTGATTAGTTTTGTGTATGTGCAATAGGGTGTCACGTTCGGTGAGGGGGAAAAGGAGCGAGGACTCAGGTGCAGCAATAATGGGTTTTTATTAATTGCAAAATGAAAACAAAAAGGCAAAACAAACAACCCCGATGGGGAAAACTCTAATAAAACAAATAAACGAACAAACAAACTTGACTAGACTGGCAGGACAAGACAGGGCTGGACACAAGACAGGAAACAATCGACGACGAACTGGCAAAGGACTGAAAACATGAGGGGGATTATAAAGCAAAAAGTAAATTGACACACAGGTGAACACAATTAACTAATGATGGGTTAACAAGGAGGGTGGGACTAGACAATAGACGGGAGAGCGCATGACACAGAGAGACAATACAAGCCATGCGCTCACATAACACAACACTGAAGCACACGACAAAAGCACGTGACCACAATGTAAACACCGAGCCACGTGCTTTGACAAAAGACAAAAGACGCAAGACACGAGCACACGATGAATGAAAGCACTCACCGTGCGCTCACACACGCAGCGTGCATGCTTCATCCCAGCGCCGACCAAAACCGAAACCAACAAGACTGAGACGCTGGGAATGAAACACCACGCTGCTGACAAACGAAAACACAAACACGAGTACAGGAGCGCACGCGTCTGAGGGACGCAGAGCGCGCGCGCGGCCGCGTCAAGCAGAAGCGCGCACACTCTGCGTACACCCACGACGGCGTGCGCGCACACAGAGACAGAAACAGGACCAGACCTGAGTAGTGTCAGAGCTCTGCCACCAAAACAAGAATTTACAAGACCAAAGTGGCAGAACCCTGACACTAGCCCCCCCCAAAAGGGACGCCACCTGGCGTCCCTAAAGGGAACATCCAACAAGGTACAAGACAGACAAGAAACACCACAAGACAACAAAACAGGCAACATCAACAAACACAAGACCGGGAGGTGAACAGGCAAGACGACATGAAGGGGGGGAGGGAGGGGAGCCAAGCCAGACCCAACAAGACAAACAAGGGAGGGATGGGAGGGCAAGACCAGGGAGGATCAGGAGGGACAGTCCAGGGTGGATTCAGTGGGTCGGGGGCCCCAGCAGGGAGCCAGGGTGGAGCCGGAGGGTCAGTCCAGGGTGGAGGGGAGGAACACCAGGGAGGAGCAGGAGGGACGACCCAGGGAGGGTCTATGAGGGGAAACAAGGCTGGAGGCCTGTGGGGAGCCGGCTGGGCTGGAGGCCTGTGGGGAGCCGGCTGGGCTGGAGGCCTGTGGGGAGCCGGCTGGGCTGGAAGCGGCTGGGCTGAAGCCGGCAGGGCTGGAGACCAGAGGGGAGCCGGCAGGGCTGGAGACCAGAGGGGAGCCGGCAGGGCAGGGAGCCGGGCTGGTGCCGGCAGGGCTAGACGTTGGGTTGGCGCCGGCAGGGCTAGACGTCGGGTTGGCGCCGGCAGGGCTAGACGTCGGGTTGGCGCCGGCAGAGCTAGATGTCGGGTTGGCGCCGGCAGGGCTAGACGTCGGGTTGGAGCCGGCAGGGCAAGGAGCCGGGTTTGCGCCGGCAGGGCAAGGAGCCGGGCTGGGGCCGGCAGGGCAAGGAGCCGGGCTGGGGCCGGAAGGGCTAGACGTCTGGTAGGTGCCGGCAGGGAAAGGAGCCGGGTTGGGGCCGGCAGGGCAAGACGTCTGGGTGGCGCCGGCAGGGCAAGGGGCCGGGCTGGGGCCGGCTGGGCAAGACGTCTGGTTGGGACCGGCATGGCAAGGAGCCGGGCTGGGGCCGGCAGGGCTAGACGTCTGGGTGGTGCCGGCAGGGAAAGACGTCTGGGTGGTGCCGGCAGGGAAAGACATCTGGGTGGTGCCGGCAGGGCAAGGAGCCGGGCTGAAGCCGGCAGGGCAAGACGTCTGGGTGGCGCCGGCAGGGCAAGGAGCCGGACTGGGACCGACACTGGGGGGCGCTCAGGGGCTGGAGCCGACACTGGAGGGCGCTCAGGGGCTGGAGCCGACACTGGAGGGCGCTCAGGGGCTGGAGCCGACACTGGAGGGCGCTCAGGGGCTGGAGCCGACACTGGAGGGCGCTCAGGGGCTGGAGCCGGCACTGGAGGGCGCTCAGGGGCTGGAGCCGACACTGGAGGGCGCTCAGGGGCTGGAGCCGACACTGGAGGGCGCTCAGGGGCTGGAGCCGACACTGGAGGGCGCTCAGGGGCTGGAGCCGACACTGGAGGGCGCTCAGGGGCTGGAGCCAGTATGGTGGAGGAGCCCTTTCTCCTCCTACGCTTCCTTATTTTTGGTGGCGGGAAGCTGGCCACCTCTTCAGACACTGCTGGGCACTCCACTACCTCTGAAAGTGTTGCAGTGTCTGTTTCGGGCACCTCGAGGGATGTTGCTGCCGCCAGGGTGGTTGCTGGATGGGCTGCAATGGGTTCAGTCACCTCTAGGTGGGTGACAGGTGAGGAGGGCCCGTTCTTCCTCCTCCGTCTCCGTTGGTGGGTCATCGGAGGACTGGGGATTTGGCAGTCTGTGAGCGGGATTGGCGGTGGGCCAAGGGGAGGCAGGCCACCGTCTCCCTGGCTGTGGTACAAATAGCTCACAAACTGCCAGAATGACAGTATCCCCAGCATCCCCATCTCCCAGGCCTGAAGGGGGCTGTTGAGTCCAGCATTGAAAGCCTCCTTCAGTGCTGTGGTGGTAAACTCAAGCCCCTCTGCTGCGTAGACAAACTGGTAGGCAAACTCCTTGACTAAAGATTCCCCTTGATGAAGACCAAAGAGTTTGCCCAAACGTTCCTTCTGCTGGCATGCAGAGGGACGTGAACTGGGAGATGGGAAAAGGAAGATACCCATATTTCTGCTGAGTCCTCTGTTTTGGCCAGTTCGTACTGTCACGTTCGGTGAGGGGGAAAAGGAGCGAGGACTCAGGTGCAGCAATAATGGGTTTTTATTAATTGCAAAATAAAAACAAAAAGGCAAAACAAACAACCCCGAGGGGGAAAACTCTAATAAAACAAATAAACGAACAAACAAACTTGACTAGACTGGCAGGACAAGACAGGGCTGGACACAAGACAGGAAACAATCGACGACGAACTGGCAAAGGACTGAAAACATGAGGGGGATTATAAAGCAAAAAGTAAATTGACACACAGGTGAACACAATTAACTAATGATGGGTTAACAAGGAGGGTGGGACTAGACAATAGACGGGAGAGCGCATGACACAGAGAGACAATACAAGCCATGCGCTCACATAACACAACACTGAAGCACACGACAAAAGCACGTGACCACAATGTAAACACAGAGCCACGTGCTTTGACAAAAGACAAAAGACGCAAGACACGAGCACACGATGAATGAAAGCACTCACTGTGCGCTCACACACGCAGCGTGCATGCTTCATCCCAGCGCCGACCAAAACCGAAACCAACAAGACTGAGACGCTGGGAATGAAACACCACGCTGCTGACAAACGAAAACACAAACACGAGTACAAGAGCGCACGCGTCTGAGGGACCCAGAGCGTGCGCGCGGCCGCATCAAGCAGAAGCGCGCACACTCTGCGTACACCCACGACGGCGTGCGCGCACACAGAGACAGAAACAGGACCAGACCTGAGTAGTGTCAGAGCTCTGCCACCAAAACAAGAATTTACAAGACCAAAGTGGCAGAACCCTGACATAGGGATAAACCAACTAGCAAATAGCTCAAAAACATTTGCAAAGAGGTAGCTAACACATTATATGAGCTATTAGATATGCCTGTGTCATTTACATGCACATACGCTCGCGTGCTTCCAATCTGTCTGATTGCTGATTCAATGTGGGGACTAGGAGTCCCCCTTCATAAGGGAGCTTCTACATGTGTCTGTTTAAACAGACTTTTGGGAGACTGTATGGAAAGCGCCACATCGGCCAAAAACCATCGCGCTTCTGATGTGTAGTTTGCCAAGCCAAAGCGTGAGCGCATTGACATCACCAAGAGTGCAACCTTCCAACGTCCCCTAGGCTCAACATATTACCATTACATGGGAATAAAAGTTTTTTAATTGGGGGTCGTAAGTTTGCTTTCATCTATCTAATATAGACTAGGGATTTTTTTTAAATAAGACAGTACATTGGGAAAGCGTGCCAGTCCCCGAAGGGGGAGGACGCACCGGAGCCCACCTGCTACCCGCAAGGGGAGACTTGATGTTAGAGGTGTGAACCTATACTGGTCTCACGGTTCGGTTCGGTTCGGTTCCGATTATCATGCCTTCAATTCGGTTCAATTCGATATCTGGGTGCATCACGGTGCATTGACGATGCTTTTCACATACAGTATTATATTTTAGGGGGGAGGCTATAACATGCTGTCTGTATAAACACACAGACACACAGCACCACACTGTCTCTCATTCAAACACATACACAAACATAGACAGCAACAAACACACACACACACATACACACACTCACACACACACACACACACTTAAGCCCTCGCAACAGGGAGAGCTCGAGCTGAGCAGAGCAGAAAAACAAAAAAAAAAAGCGAAAAAAAGGAAGCACTTTTCTTACGGTCCCTTACTGAGAGCTCCTCTAAGCGCGAGCTCTCCCGGCTAAACACATATTGCGAGGGCTTAGCAGTGCTCGTAATGTTGAGCGAAAAAAAAAAAGAAAGACAGCTGTGAAACATAACCAGCTTTCTCTTTTTTTTTGGAAACACACTTTAGATCTTTTTAGGGTAAGAGTTTTTTGAGTTAATGCCGTCTATAACTGAATGTGTGTCAGAAATATCGAAAACAAAACCAACTGAACCGCCCTCATTTCTGGTGCCCCCCTGGATATACAGCGCCCTTAGCATTTGCCTATGGTGCCTATGCCACGGGCCGGCCCTGAGTTGGCTGAGTGTTGTAAATACTCGCGCTCACCTCCCTCGTGACAGAGCGCATAGGAGATAAATGACGTCAGTACATATTAACCGGTTATGATTATTACTGAACCAATAATAAATTGTCCGCGTCTGCATCGCGGTGCACCAAAGAAACAATTAATTTTGACACCCCTACTTGATGGTAAAGAGACATATGGACTAGCCCTAATGAGGGGGAGTGCTACATATGATAAGCTATTTAGCGGTTTAGGGCAGACACAGGACCGCCTAATAAGGGGGAACACACCGTGGTAATACTGCATATGGCATCACCAATAGGGATGCACATTGCTAGCACCGATCCTCAATATGCGTGTAGACCAAATGGGCGTATCAACCGCACACTGAGCCATGCACTCGACTCGATGCTGGGGGCCTTGGAGGAATTCTCTAGGGTTCACCTGAGAAGGGGAACTTACTAGTAGAGTAGAAAAAGCGCACACATCTCTGGTTAGGGAGCATGGCACAGCAACAGTTTGTGACACCGAGCTTAATTTCACCCCGATTGATTAGGGTTACTCAATAACCGGGAGGAAACTGGCTCGACTCGAAGGTTATAGAACCTTGCGAATGTGTTAGGTGTCACCCAACTCGCAGCTCTGCAGATATCTGTGAGAGAGGCGTGCTAACGCCCATGAGGAAGCGACACCTCTAGTAGAGTGCGCTCTCGCGTTCAGAGGGAGCGACTCGCCCTAGTATTGATAAGCGAGGGCGATGGCATCAACTAATCAGTGGGCCAACCTCTGTTTTGATACTGCACTTCCCTTCTGCTGACCACCATAACAGATAAAGAGCGGTTCACATGATCTTACATTTTGTGTTCGTTCCACGTAAAGGCGCAAACAGGACAAAGCAGTGAGTGGGCTGAGCCTGCCTCCTCCGAAGGCAGCACTTGCAGGTTCACCACCTGATCTCTAAATGGGGTGGTAGGAACCTTGGATACATAACCCGCCGGGGTCTAAGGACAAGGTGAGAGTAACCCGACCCGAATTCAAGGCACGATGGTGTTGAGTACCGCAGGCGGTAAGTCACCTAAGTCTTCCGCGCACCGTCTAGAACCACACGTGAAGGTTCCAGAGATCTCGTCCTTCGAGCGCAAATCGGAAAAAGGGGCATGCGTGGAAGAATAGAGACGTGAAGATACACATCCTTCAGGTCTATGGGTGCAAACCAATCCTGTGGACGGACGTTTTGAAGCAAGCGTTTCTGCGTGAGCATTCTGAAAGGCATTTTGTGAAAATGACAGTTCAGTCTGCTCAGATCTAGGATTGGTCTTAATCCCCCGCTCTTTTTAGGCACGATGAAATACAGGCTGTAAAACCTGGACTCCATCTTGGCTGGAGGGACCTGCTCGATTGCATCCTTCGCCAGGAGAACGGCAATCTCATCTCGCAAGACAGGGGCGCTCTCGGGGATAACCCTCCTGAAAAGGACACCCGTGAACTTGGAAAGGGGGAATAGCGAACTGAATCGCATAGCCATATGAGCCATCGCGACGAGCTAAGCATCACTAACAAGGCCAGCAGAGCACACGCTAATGGCACTATCATAGTGATCGCTGATGTGCCAGCGGAGGGGTAGCTTGAGATGGGAGTACTCATCCCGGGAAGTGGTGCGTCCCGAGGAAGAGCTGAAAATAAGAGAATTTCTCTTACCTTCCCTGGATCCCTTGGTGAGGCCGAAGTGAGAGAAAGGAGTTCTGTTGCACTCTGGGGGCCTGAGGCGAAGGGTCCCATCGCTGTGAGCTGGAAGGTGGAGCATCCCAGACTGGCAGTGCTCGTGTTTGTGCATCCAGAGAGAAAGAAGAAACTGCTCTTTTGAAAATTTGGTTGCTGTAAGCCCGGAGGCCGGCAGCGATGAGTTTAGAGTTGTTGTGGACTGATGTAATAATCCTTGGCCCCCACCGATGAAAGAGAAGGTCCCCTCTTCTCCGAATGGCCCGTCCCAAAGACACTTCGCGGTCGTTTACTGGACTTAGTGGCGCCTGGGGCAGTGGCGTCGCAGTCACGCGGGAGGATCGGCGTTGCCGCTTGGCTGGTGGAGCGGGCAGCAAAAGTGGAGCACATGTTGAAGTCGCAGGTGGATGGCCTTGGCGAGGAGCTGCAGAAGGGGCAGCAAGTGGAGCAGTTTTCCGAGCCTGCTGATAGATGACTTCACCCCTTGCCTTGTACTGCTCTTTCATCGGAGAGAATTCCTGGGTGAACTCCCCAACGGTGTTGCCGAACAGGCCAGCCTAGGATATGGGAGCGTTAAGAAAGCAAGCTTTGTCAACATCATTCATATCAGCCAAGCTCAGCCAGAGGTGGCCATCTCGGCCAGCTTCTCAGCTTGGTAGCTTCTCAGCTTGGCTGCTAGGCGGCCTGGCCCGCAGCAGTGAAGGCTCTGGCCCTGAGAAACTCAGATAATCTGCATGTCTTGGAAGAGAGTTTGGTCGAATCTCCACAAGTGGAGCGGCTCCACGGACAGAGATTGACCGCGATAGCACGCTCCACCTGGGGAATCGCCTCAAATCCCCTGACCTCTCTGTCATCAAGGGAGGTGAGAGTGGGAGCGTACAAGGATTGAGCAGAAAAAGGTGCCCTCCTTTAAAAATACTTTGAATGTTTATTTAAAATACTTTTAATGTTTTAGATTTTGTTACAGACATACAGTGCCATCCTGCAACTGTTTTGCAGCATATGAAATGTACCAAACACTATTTTACCTGTCCAAAATGGGAAAAAAATGTTGCTGTGTGGATGTTTCCCAGAGATGGGTTGCGGCAGGAAGTGCATCTGCTGCGCAAAAATATGCTGGATAAGTTGGTGGCTCATTCCGCTTAAACACCTGCTGTGTAATACTGGTTTCTTACGCATTTCATCTAAAGCCTTCTGTTTTATTTTGATTTGATTTTTGGCTAATTTAGGCTGTGAAATTGAAAATGTAGGCTGTGAAATTGAGAAATTGAAATGAAACTGAAATCATTTAGCTCACTGATGGAAATGGAATGTGGTCAGAGCCCTTCCTGGAACGTCAGCTGTGCGGTTCCCTGATAATAATTGCACACCTTAGAATTTTCATCAGCCTATCAGAATCAAGCATTCAACAGCCCTATAGTATAAATGTAAACAAACTAATGAGCAAAAATCTCTGTTGTTGCGCTCTGTGAATTGTCAAAAGCTTTGTTCTGCAGTGTTCATAAATTTGGTTATTAGGTGTTTAAGAGTCTTAAAATGTTTTTTTTTTTTTTCGAAAGATACCCACATTTAGAAATATAGCTTGCAGAAAATGTATTTTTTTGTGAATCATCTTTAATGGAATTAAGTATACACCACATTTTATGACTAATTTAAATATCTTGTGGACTTCACTTTTAGCTGAACATTTTCAATTACCTTTTCAAATGTGTTTTGGCCATGAACATAGAAATACATTGTCTCAATAAAGGGACAAAGGTGTTTGTTTTGACCATTGGAAAGCATGAAAACAGTCCCTGACTGCTGAAGGATGGGTGTAGAAAGTTCACTAAGCAGGTGCATCCTGGTAAGAGATCGTGACTGAGGAAATGTGCCTACTTTGAACTAAACGTGCGCTTGTGAGCTCAGCTGCACTTTGTACTTTTTTCCTGGCAGGAAAGACATAATTCCAAAGACACGCTCTTGCATCTGTGTGAGTATTTAACTTTTACTTTATGCACATTTAGAGACTGCTGTATAACATTCGGACCGGTTTACTCTGATTTGTCTTTTCCCTGGATTAGTTTATGATGTTAGCGATGTGAGTGATAGGAGAATGAGTTTAGACGAGATCTGATAGATATGCCTTGCGTTTCTGACCTGAGAGACCCAAACATCTGTGCTTCTTTTCTGCCAGTGGTTACAATCAGAGAAAAACATCCATTTCTGAGGTATAATAAGCTGATGTCATCCACTGGCAGAGCTCTGACACACACACAGCGCCAGATGAGATCATTCACAGGTATTAACGAAGGAGAACAAAGGAAACAAGTGGCATCCTGTGCCTGCAGCATCTGCTTTTTCCTGCCATTCAGAGAGCGTGCGGCTGTCTGTGCTCTGCCAAAAATACTCAGGCATATGTCAGGAAAACAGACATCTGTGTTAATCATCAAATCCTCAACTTTTCTAGAAATGTCTGTTTTGTCTGTGTGTGTAGGCTGGATTCGAGCTGGTGTCGGTAGATGGAGAGTCTCTTCAAGGTGTCACACATCAGCACGCGGTGGATGCCATTCGGAGGGCTTTCAGCAACAAGGCCAAAGACCCAATGGAGTTCATCGTCAAAGTTCCCAAAAGACTAACTTGAAAGCAGCTTTGAAACAAAGGTGTTTGAGCTTAAGGCCCTGATTTACTCACAGCGAAGTTCGCTTGGAGGTAAAAAGAAAAAGCACCTGGCATTGACATATCGGTCGTGAACATGCTTTCTTCGTCCTTGCATTTACACAATATTGAATATTTAAACATGCACTGCACATCACAATTACTAAATAAACATATGATGAAAATCGTGGTGGTGAGAAAACTGCAGCAAATAAAGCATCTGGTGATAGCAATGTTGGTATGTTTGCACAAGCAGTTCAGTACATTTATTCATAGAGTAGCCTACTTGAATACAATTGAATTCTTTACAGAAGGCAGCTTTGCGGTATTAAACATGGGAAAACAGTGTCAGTGTTGCTTTCAGTTAGAATTATATTAATTTTTTATTCCCATCTGACTACAATAAATTGGGAATACAAATGAACTAGACCTGCTACTACACCCCAGATCTTACATAATCACTGCTGATGTTAGTTTACCATTGTTTTATTATCCCAAACCTAGTATTAAAATGTGTTTTTTAGATACAATTTACAAAATATTTACTAAAACTGTAAATTTTATTTAAATCTGAAATCTAGATTGCAAAAAATATTGACAGATTTCGAGTTTTACGATGAAAAAGAAACAAAAGCTACTGCTGTGTATGTCCAATTATGCAACCTCATATACTCATTTCTCAGGCCCTGTACCAAATAACACACTCCAGACTTGTGGACTACCTCATAGTCTGCACTTTTGATGACATCATTAGTGCAGCACTTAGGCCCCGTTTACACTAATACATTCTTGTTTAAAAACACATAAGTTTTGCTACAGTTACGCCATCTGTCCAAACTACGCTGGAGTTTTCGAGCGCCGAAAACGGAGCGTTTTGGAAATGCTGTGGAGGCCAGGAAAACGGAGACATCTGAAAATGGAGGCGGACTTGCAGATATTCGCCTTTCTGTTTGGGGCTTTTTCCTCATTATTAAGCAGCCCACACACAGTTCAGTCTTGCATCCTCTCCTTGTAAGTTCAGACTTCGCAAGTTGAAAAACAAACTGCAGAGGACAGGTCGAGTAAATCTTCAAAGGGAACAGTACTGTATAACGTCATTCTCATCACCCTGGCTACGTTGTTTCACTTTTCTTAACAATAAAATAAAAGCATGATATAAGGAACTGTGTCGTCTTCACTGTAGGCATATTAAAAAAAAAAAAAACAGAGCCTATAACATTACTACCTCCTGTAATCTTTATTGAAAATACGAAATATACCCTCTCTTTCACTGAATATCAGTTTTAATAATCAATAATGGCCATTATAAATGTATAACGTACAACAAGTTTATACAATATAGAAAATAAAGGCAAGCAGAATCAGTGTCCGCTGTTACGTTAATTTATATATTAACCTAACTTATCTTAGCGCCCAGCCAACACACGTTACCTGAGAACAAGTAATAGATTCAAAAGACCAAAGTCTGGGAAAATGTCATTAGATATAGACAGCAAGATGAATTAAAAATCACGTTTAACAAATATAGTGTGATTAGATCCAGCGGTAGATCTTTGATGAACAGTCCAATGTGCACAGCTCTTATATGGGTAGAGGTTTTCAGCGGTGTAATGTAGACGCAGAGTTGTTCACTAAAGTGTATTAGTGTAAACGGAGCCTTAGGGACATAAATCCGGGTACGAATTTAGGGACTCAATTGTATGACTCAAACTAGGAAAGGTCATCTTCACCTAGTGAAAACAGATACACTGTCTATCAGTTGATCTCTTATATATCTTGCTCACAGACAGATCAGCTGATAGATGTGGATTTTAAACACTCCAGTGTTTGTGTCTTTGTTCTTGGTGAACAAGTCATTCATATTTGTTGAGCCTTTTTTTTATAGGTTCTTAACAGCGCTCAAATGTTAGCTGGAAATTAAAAAATGTGCACCTTTTAAAAAGGTACCAACCCATTGACAGCTCTCATATCTTTATTTTTGAGTGTATATGGACACATACACTTAGCAAAGACACACAGTTTAAGACCATGAGACCAAATATGAAAGGCCATATGGCCGTCATTAATATGAAATTTACTATTTGGGACAGGGGTACAGTATATTATATTGAAAGATAAAAAAAAAATTAAATACAGTGTAAATGTTTAAACTGTGACATTTTAATGCAAGGTGTAAGCTTTGTTTTTGCTCAATTTTGTTCAAAATGACAACACACGTTATAATTTTGCTTGAAGTATTTTGGGGCCTTAATGCTGCTGCTTATTACATGTTGCATGTTTGGTTTGGGAAAGAAATAATGCCATCCTCTCATGTGGGGGTTGAGAAAGACCTCAGAGCAACAATTCAACAATGGGCTTCCACAGAGTGCTACTGGCCATTCACATTCTGACATTTTCCCAATCTTCTTTCAAAATCTTTTCCTTTTTTAATTCAAATCTATTCTGTTTACATGAAATCTTGTAAAACACTCATAACTTGTCTATCTGGGACTAAAGGATCTGAAACCCTGCATAAATTAGATGTTTTGGATGTTTATTTTTAGGTATAGTGTAAGCCTGGAGCTAGATAAAAACTCATTGGCGTGACATGCTGATAATCATAAGTCAGAACACTACCCATCCAGGCTACAGTCTCCAGAGTTTTGCCTGGGAGAGATTATCATCCACCACAGTATGGATTGAGATTAGGTCTTTTTTTCCTTTTTTTTTTTTTTTTTTTTAAATCGCTGGTTTGGTATAGTGAATGTCTAGGGGATTATTACAAATGAAGATCTCTGTCTCACTTCACATCCTGTGCCCTAACTAAATCTCTATTTATACTGGATGTTTTATATTTGTGCCTTAAATCTACACATATGGACTGTGCAATTCAGATTTAAGCATTGTGTTGATTCTGGGATCAGTGTTATATACTGAGCTTTTTCCTCTGTAAGCATTTAAAGCAAACTTTTTTTTTTTTGCAATTTGTTTTATTACAAAGGCATTGTGTGATTCTGAATAAAAAAGTTAAATATTAAATATATGCTCTTTTGATTGGTTAAATTGTAATAACCTTTAGCCCTCTAAGGTTTGAAACAGGCAGAGAACTACTTGCGGCAGTGGAGGAACATGATTTTGGTAAGTATGCAAGTTGTGATGTGGCTTCACTGTACTTTTTCGGAAGTTTTTGGAGGTTTTTGCAGCTGTAAATTTTTATAATGATTTTGTTTGATAAGTAATAGTCACATACAATATTTTCTATTCTATTTCATTGAATTTGAATATTAAATAGACTTAAATGTTTCATGTTGATGAATTAAGTACCTATATAGAACAAATAGCAGTGAACTGAGTGGTAGAAAGTGAAAAATATGACTGTTTGGGAATCAGACGTTTACTGTAAACAACCACAGTAAAACAGTTTTTTTAATACTTATTCTTCAGGACACAAAAAATAATAAAAATAAATTTGACTTAAAAAAAGTTTAGCACCCATGGAAACATCTGAAATCTTTATTTGAAAAATGCTGACAAGTGCATACCACCTTCATCTGGAATAAAGACAGCAACACAAAGCAATACACTTCATTTTAAATCTCCTTTTCTTGGTTCAAACGGAAATCTGGCTGATCTGTAAGTTTTTATTTAGGTGTCAGATGTCTCACCTTGAATGCAGACAACAGAAAACAGCTATAGTCACAGTCTAACCGTCTCTGCAGTAAATATACAGCTGACTGGGTGAATTCTCGATGGGGAGTTCTGTGTAGGCGGAAGTAATAATACACTGTGTTGAGTGAAACCGGGCACTGCATGATGTCATGTGAAAAGGGTCTATCTCATTCATTCATTAATTCATTTTCTACTGCTTTTCCGGGGTCGGGTCCCGGGGGTAGCAGTCTTGGGAGAGAACCCCAGACACTTCATCCAGCTCCTCCGGGGGGATTCTGAGGCGTTCAGGCCTGCCGAGAGACATAGTCCCTCCAGCGTGTCCTGGGTCTTCTTCGAGACCTCCTCCCGGTGAAAATGCCTGAAACACCTCCCTAGGTAGGCGTCCAGGAGGCATCCGAAACAGATGCCCGAGCCACCTCAGCTGATTTCTTTTGATGTGGAGGAGCAGTGGCTCTACTCCGAGCTTCTCCCAGGTGACAGAGCTCTTCCCCCTATCCATAAGGGTGCACCCTGCAACTCTGCAAAGGAAACTAATTTCAGCCGCTTGTATTCATGATCTTGTCCGTTTGGTCATAAGTCATGACCCAAAGCTCATGGCCATAGGTGAGAGTAGGAATGTAGATTGACTGATAAGTCGAAAGTTTTGCCTTTGCCTCAGTTCCTTCTTTACCACAACGGGTACATCGACCGCATTAACTGCTGCTGCTGCACCAATCCGCCTGTCAATCTCACATTTCATCCTTCCCTCACTCATGAACAAAACCTCAAAAGAATTGAACCCCTACATCTGGGTTAGGGACTTTTCTCCAACCTAAAGCTGGCAAACCACCTTTTTCTGGTGGAGCACCAAGGCCTCGAACTTAGAGGTGGTGATTCTCATCCCAGCCGCGTCACACTTGGCAGCAAACCGCCCCAGTGCATGCTGAAGGTCCATGTTCCATGAAGCCAACAGAACAACAACGTCTGCAAAAAACAGAGATCAAATCCTGTGGTCCCCGAACCGGACCCCCTCCAGCCCAAGGCGGTGCCTTAAAATTCTGTCCATAAGAATTATGAACAGAATTGGTGACAAAAGGCAGGCCTGCCGGAGTCCTACTTGCACTGGAAACAAGTCTTACTTATTGCCGGCAATGTGAACCAGACTCCTACTCTGTTCATACAGGGATGAGACAGCATTTAACAGAGCACCTCTGACCCCATACTCCCACAGCACCCTCCTCAGAATGCCACGTGTGTCACAGTCGAATGCCTTCTCCAGGTCCACAAAACACATGTGGACTGGTTGGGCATACTCCCATGAACCATCAAGCACCCTAGTGAGGGTATAGAGCTGGTCCAGTGTACCATGGCCTGGACAAAAAACAATTTGTTCCTCCTGGATCCTAGGTTCAACCAATAAGGTTAAAATTTAAATGCAATTGAGTTAGTCCAAAATGATTTAATCAAATAAAAGTATAAATACATTCGTATTTTTATTCAACTTAAACTCAAATGTCTGATAATATTTATTCATTCATTTTTTTTACGCAGCGGATGCCCTTCCAGCCGCAACCCATCCCTGGGAAACATCCACACACACACTCATACATTACAGACAATTTAGCTTACCCAATTCACCTGTACCACATGTCTTTGGACTGTGGGGGAAACCGGAGCACCCGGAGGAAACCCATGCAAAATCAGGGAGAAAATGCAAACTCCACACAGAAATGCCAACTGACCCAGCCGAGGCTCGAACCAGTGACCCAGCAGCTGTGAGGCAACAGCACTACCTACTGCGCCACTGCTTCGCCCAGTCTGGTAATATTATGTCAATTATGTGTGATACAATTCAAAGTCTCTTAAAGTTATCCTAAATGATCATTATTAAGCATATTTTGTAAATTACATATTGTTACGTTTTACGTATGTTTTGTAGTATTTTTGTTGTTTTCTGCTCTGCGCTCTTCTCTCTCTCTTTCTCTCTCTTGTTGTGGTCCTATCCTGTTTCAGGTGTGCTACCATTGGTCGGGTGAGCTGTCATTCACCTTCGTCACTAAATCGGCGCGCCAATAAGGATCGGGTCCGTGCAGTATAAAACCGGTGAGCTTGCGCTGTTCTGGAGGAGCGCTTGGCCTGCCAATCTTCTCACTTGTGTCGGCCGGACTGTTTGTTTGATTGATCCGCTTGATTTGTTTGCGAGTGCTATTTTCTAGTTTTCTCCCTGTTTATCCTGATTTATCAGTTAAACTTGTGCTGCTCTTGTTAATGTGTAGTGAGGTTTTGAATGATCTTTATGAGAATTGGATTACCTGAGATCTTGTTTTGCTAATGGCTAACAGTGTGTACTTTACGAGAATTCTAGCATTTCGAGCAGCTTAGTAAAATTTTGTATTAGTTAGTTTTTGGAGGCGTTGCCACATGTGTACTTGTGTTTGGAAGTTAAGAAGTTTAGTTAAGCTACGTGCTGAAGATTACGGTTTTGTTTCTACATTTTTCTTCGTTCAGTCAGTTTAGTGGGTTGGGGTTTAGTTAGTTCGTTTTGTTATATTTATTTCTTTGTTTTGGCAACACTCCTATTTTTCTTTAGTTAATTCAATTATTTAAAAAAATACATTTATCTTCTATCTTACATGCATTGTTTAACATTATTCATTAATAAATACTTACTTTTTGTTTCACTTATCAAGCGTATGCGTCTTCTCCTCATTCACCCAGCATCAATAGACTCACTGATTGTTACGTATCATCCCTGTAATTATTTAACATCATAAACACGTAACATTCAATGGTGGCAGCGGTGGGATGTTCCTTTATTGGAATATCCTTAATTTTGGATGAGCATTGTGAGATTTATTGTTGCTGGTGAATAGGAGAAACTTTTGTGAACAGGAAGGTTTGATTAAAGAGCAGGTGTCTGCGTTGTTGTGAGTCAGATAAACATATCACGAGTATGGCTGAATTTGATTTGGAACATTTTATTAACGCACCGACTATTGAACAATTAGATAAATGCAGAAAGGATGATTTAATACGCGTCGCGGAGCACTTTTAAAATTAAGGTTTCTAAACAGCAGTTAAAACGAGAAATTAAGAGCGTTGTGGTGCACAATTTGGGTGAACTGGGTGTGTTGCAGTTGGCTGCTGAGTGTCAGCAAAGTTTACACGGCGATGACGTCTGCACTCTTCATTCTGGTGGTGAGGAGGCGAGCGAAGCTGCTGCGGAGGAGGCTTCTAAATCCAAAGCAGGTTTGCCACCTTTCGAACCCTTTTCTCCGACTTTGGTTGAGTCTGGAGGTGACGCGCGTTTTAAATTGCGTTTGGCAAAAGTCCAAATGGAAGAGCGCGATAGAGTGGCACAGCGTCACGCTGAGATGGAGTTGCGCCTTGAAATTCGTCGCCTTGAGATCGAGGCTGACAAAGAAGTCAAGCTGCGTGAACTTGAGATAAAGGCTGCAAAAGACGCACCAGTTTCACCGGGGCAAGTACCACCTGTGCAAGCTACCACTTTTACGACTGGATCAGGATTCTCGAGTAGTACATTTGACGTGAGTAAATATATTCCTCTTGTTTCTCAATTTAGAGAGTCTAAGGTCGACTCATATTTCAATGTTTTTGAACGAGTTGCGTCTGCGTTGCACTGGTCTAAAGAAATCTGGCCTTTGTTGTTACAATGCAAATTATCAGGAAAAGCTCAAGAAGTGTGTGCTGCTCTGTCCTTAGAGGACAGTTTAAATTATGACGTTGTTAAAGCTGCAGTTTTAAGAGCTTATGAGCTTGTACCCGAAGCATATCGTCAGCGTTTTAGAAATCATAAAAAAAACGCTAATCAGACATTCGTAGAGTTCACAAGAGAAAAATGTGTGCTATTTGATAAATGGTGCACATCTAGTAAAGTGTCGAATTTCCAAACATTGCGTGAATTAATCTTGTTGGAAGAATTTAAAAGTTGTGTGCCCGATCGTGTTGTCGTTTATTTAAACGAACAGAAAGTAACTTCATTATCTGAAGCTTCAGTTCTCGCTGATGAATTTGCACTGACTCACAAGAATGTGTTCACCCCTGCTCGTGTTGAAAAAACACTCGTAACTTCCATTTCGAAAAGTCCGACCCATTTCAAAAATCCGACGGTAAAAACCGGTGAAGAAAGAGCCTGTTTCTACTGCCATAAAATAGGACATTTAATAAGTGAATGTGTTTTATTAAAGCGTAAGCAACAAAGTGCTGTTCCTAAAAGTGTTGCTTTTGTAAAGACAATTGATGTTGGTGAAACCCCGGCAGTTTCTGATAGGCTGGATGCAGATCCAGGTTATAAGCCTTTTCTTCTGGAAGGTTTTGTGTCCGTGGATAAATCCACTAGTCCGGTTAAAATAACCATCCTCCGTGATACCGGCGCGATGATTTCGTTTATTGCTGCGGACGTTTTACCACTTTCGGATGAGACATTTTGTGGAAGCCATATATTAGTGCGAGGGATTGAGATGGGTGTTACGAAAGTTCCACTTCATGAAATTTACCTGCAATCTGATTTGTTTACTGGCTCTGTGAAAGTTGGTGTACGTGAAAGTTTGCCTGTGCCCGGTGTACATTTTATTCTTGGCAATGATCTTGCTGGCGGTAAATTCATGCCAGTTTTAGAGGTGTGTGAGAAACCTGTGATGTCTGATCATTCGGATGAATTGAAAGTAGATTATCCTGATGTCTTTCCTGCATGCGCCGTTACGCGAGCGCAAGCCCGTAAATTCGCTGATGCGGATGATCTAACTTCGACTTTTATAGCACCTAGCTTTGAGAACGATGTGTTGATGACTGAGAACAAAACTGATGATAGATGCGATGTTCAAGATACCAAGCGTGATCTAAAATTGCAAGTGACTAGAGAAAAGATTATTGCAGCACAAAAAGAAGACGGCTCTTTGGGCAATATCTTTTCTTTAGTTGTTCCGTTGGAAGTTGCCAATAGAAGAAAAATAGCTTTCTATATTGACAATGGTTTACTGATGCGTAAGTGGTGTCCCGACATTACTAATGAATGGGCAGTCGTAAATCAAATTGTCATTCCTCTATGTTATAGGCAAATGGTACTCTCCCTGGCTCATGATCACGATCTTTCTGGACGTTTAGGCATTAAGAAAACTTACCAACGAATTCTGAAGCATTTCTTTTGGCCGAGATTAAAGTCGGATGTAGCGAAATTTTGTAGAACATGCAAGGCATGTCAGTTTTCAGGTAAGCCGAACCAAGTAATTCCACGAGCACCGCTAGTTCCAATACCAGTCATAGGTGAACCTTTTTCACATGTCATAGTTGATTGTGTTGGTCCTCTGCCTAAGACAAAGGCTGGAAACCAATATTTATTAACTATCATGTGTACGGCGACGCGGTTTCCCGAAGCTATTCCGCTGCGGAAAATCACTGCGCCTGTGGTGGTAAAAGCACTAGTGAAGTTCTTTTCAACTTTTGGTTTACCTCGAGTAGTTCAAACTGACCAAGGTACGAATTTTCTTTCAAAACTGTTTGCACAAGTACTAAAGACTTTAAACATCTCTCATAGAACATCCAGTGCGTATCATCCAGAGAGCCAAGGCGCTTTAGAACGGTTCCACCAGACGTTGAAGTCAATGCTTCGTAAATACTGCATGGACACAGAGAAAGATTGGGACGAGGGTACACCTTTAGTTTTGTTCGCGATTAGAGAAGCAGTTCAGGACAGTCTTGGTTTCAGCCCGGCACAGTTAATATTTTCTCCCTCCGTTCAAGGACCGCTCAAGGTGCTCGAAGAAAATATACTATCACCTGTGACAAGTGCTAAAACGAATGTTTTAGATTATGTGAGCAAATTTCGTGAAAGACTACACCAAGCTTGTTCATTTGCAAAAGAGTCGTTAGTGAATGCTCAGATCACTATGAAAAAGAAATTCGACCGTGCATCTGTTTTGCGTAATTTCAACGAAGGTGACCAGGTATTAGTATTATTGCCTGTTGTTGGTTCTGCTTTTTCTGCATGTTTTGCTGGCCCTTACACAGTGATTAAAAAATTGAGTGATACCGACTATGTGATTGACACGCCCGACCGCCGAAAAAAGTCCCGTGTCTGTCACATAAATATGTTGAAAGCTTATCACTCTAGAGAGTCTATCCGTACAGATCAAAAAGAAAATGAAAATGATTTTTCCACTACTGCTCTGGTATCTGAAGTTCTTTATTCTGAGTCTAACTCATCTGAAGATGATGGAGTGATTGTGCGTCACGATTATCAGCAGTGCGCCCGACTTTCTAATTCTGAAGTTCTTGCTGACCTTGATTCTCATTTACATCTACCCGATTCACAGAGTAATGATATTAAAGAATTAATCAGTTCGTTTCCAATGATTTTTAGTGATGTGCCATCCTGTACTTCAGTCTTGCAACATGACATCGATGTGGGAAATGCTAGACCGATTAAACAGAATGCGTATAGAGTGAGTGCTGCGAAACGCGCCGTGATGAAAGCCGAGGTTGATTATTTGCTGAACCATGGTTTGGCAAAACCGAGTTGTAGTCCATGGAGTTCACCATGTTTACTGGTCACGAAAAGTGACGGTACCGCTAGATTTTGCACTGATTACAGAAAACTTAATGCTGTGACTGTTCCTGACTGTTTTCCTCTTCCGCGCATGGAAGATTGTGTGGATAATATTGGTTCCGCGAAATTTGTCAGTAAATTGGATTTATTAAAAGGGTTCTGGCAAATACCACTCACAGCTCGTGCATCTGATTTATCTGCTTTTGTGACTCCAGATAATTTTACGCAATATTGCGTAATGGCTTTCGGCATGCGTAACGCGCCAGCCACAATTTAGAGACTTATAAATTGTGTGTTAGCTGGAGTTGAAAACTGTAATGCATACTTGGATGATGTCGTGATTTATTCCCATAGCTGGGCGAATCATATTTCCACTCTCAGGGAAGTATTCATGCGTTTCGAGAAGGCATCTCTCACGGTGAACTTGGCTAAATGTGAGTTCGGACAAGCTACTATCACGTATTTAGGTAAGGAGGTGGGTCATGGTAAAGTGAAACCGGTGAACGCGAAAATAAATGCCATTGCAGAATTCCCCATTCCTACTACGCGTAAAGAACTGCGTCGATTTTTAGGAATGGCAGGATATTATCGCAATTTCTGTAAGAATTTCTCGACCGTTGCTAATCCGTTAACATCACTGCTTAGTCCATCCTGCAAATTTGCATGGTCTGATGATTGTCAGCAGGCATTTGAGATTATAAAAGCTCTCTTATGTAGCGCACCTGTGTTTGCCGCACCAGATGCCACGAAACCTTTTACGTTGGAGATTGATGCGAGCACTGTTGGAGCAGGTGCAGTGCTCATTCAAGAAGACGCCCGTGGCATTGAGCATCCAGTATGTTATTTTTCTCGCAAGTTTAACAAGCATCAAGTAAACTATTCGACCATTGAGAAGGAAACCCTGGCATTGTTAATGTCTTTGCAGTTTTTTGATGTGTATGTGAGTTCAAGTGGTTTTCCAGTCACTGTGTTTACTGACCACAACCCTCTAGTGTTTTTAGGCAAAATGTACAACCATAACCAGAGACTGATGCGTTGGTCCTTGGTGACCCAGGGATATAACCTGGTTATCAAACACAAGAGGGGGTCCGAGAACATCATTGCTGATGCGCTGTCCAGAGCTGGTATTGTTGGAGACTTGGAGTGAGTAAATTATATGCATTGCAATGTGTATAATTTTTTTTGAGGAGGGAAGTGTTACATTTCACGTATATTTTGTAGTATTTTTGTTGTTTTCTGCTCTGCGCTCTTCTCTCTCTCTTTCTCTCTCTTGTTGTGGTCCTATCCTGTTTCAGGTGTGCTACCATTGGTCGGGTGAGCTGTCATTCACCTTCGTCACTAAATCGGCGCGCCAATAAGGATCGGGTCCGCGCAATATTAAACCGGTGCGCTTGCGCTGTTCTGGAGGAGCGCTTGGCCTGCCAATCTCCTCACTTGTGTTGGCCGGACTGTTTGTTTGATTGATCCGCTTGATTTGTTTGCGAGTGCTATTTTCTAGTTTTCTCCCTGTTTATCCTGATTTATCAGTTAAACTTGTGCTGCTCTTGTTAATGTGTAGTGAGGTTTTGAACGATCTTTATGAGAATTGGATTACGGTTTTGTTTCTACATTTTTCTTCGTTCAGTCAGTTTAGTGGGTTGGGGTTTAGTTAGTTCGTTTTGTTATATTTATTTCTTTGTTTTGGCAACACTCCTATTTTTCTTTAGTTAATTCAATTATTTAAAAAAATACATTTATCTTCCATGTTTAACATTATTCATTAATAAATACTTACTTTTTGTTTCACTTATCAAGCGTATGCGTCTTCTCCTCATTCACCCAGCATCAATAGACTCACTGATTGTTACGTATCATCCCTTTAATTATTTACCATCATAAACACGTAACACATATTCAGTTAATTAAGACTGATCTCAGAACTAATTATACGTTATTGCTCACTGAGCAAAGCATTGAACTGCATTTTTGCTAATTAAGCTGCCAACACCCAAAACATGGATGCTTCTACAAGATGGGAATCTCAAAACTCAAAGTCTTACATGAAAATCTTCTAAATCTTAAAACTAAAGTGAAGATTCAACTCTAACAAGTCTTTCTATTAACGTTAGACACCTACAATTACTTTTATTGTCAATATTTTCTTCTCTTAATTCAATCCCACACAAAGCATTCCTTCATGTTGTCCCAACACGAAACGCTTAAGTTAACTTAATGGTGGACAAATTTAAGTGGACTGAACATAAAACAAATAAATTGGCAAAAGAAATGACAAGAATTGCATTGTTTCAGCTCATTTTAACCAAGTAGTTTGAACAAGCAGCAGGAATTATTATTTTACATCTTGTAAAAAGAGAATCCTTTAAATCGGGATGTCAATATAATCGGTTTAATAAAATCCCTTATTATATTTTTTCTTATTGTAAAATTGTTGGCTTAAAACATTACAAAAAACCCATCAGACTTTGCATGAAGTGACTTTAATTAAAAACACATTTTTACAAGAAATATACAACAGAGAAATATACAAACATGACTACAAACACTACAGACTGACAGAGGAAACAACACAAGCACATACATGAGGGCAAAAAGGTTAAAAGTTAATTCGCTTTGGTCTATTCACAGTGGTTACACCTTCAAAATAGATATTTTTCATGTGTAAAAACAAATGTTTAGAATATGTCAATAATATTACAATATGACAACTATTTACACGTGTGTTCCCATCAGGGTTATGTTTGACATGTCAAGGAGGGATGCTCAGGACATTATCCAAGGGTAAGAAAGCTCTTTTTGTACACTCATGACATATATGTGTACAGAGATGATTCTGACAATGAAAGAGATAATAATCTGAGCAGGATGAAAAATAAACACAGTGAGACAATTCCTCAGGTGGTTAGAAATGGTCAGAATTAATCAAGACCAATCATAGTGAGCCATTCTGACAGCTACTGAAAGGAATCATTTGGCATTTGATGAAAGGAATACAAAAATGATCATTACATAAATAGTGTTTGTTTTACTGTAGTATTATATTGCTTTATATAAAAGGAAGCACTGAGTAAAGAATGTGAACATGTATTGACTATAGGCTGCTGAAGAGAATCTGCAAAATGCACAACAGATTATCTTTGGCTGAAACAGCTACTTTTGAAGTCAAAGTTCTTGATGTTTTATCGTCAGATTTGGTCTTCCCTGATTACAAAGCCTTGTTTACACCTGGTATTAAGATGCATTATCTGATCACAAGCCGACAATGATAAAAACAAATCTAAATAGGGGCTGAAGTGTTTTGAGCTTGTCCATTTTCGGCTTTTTCAAAGGCCATCAAACGCATTCAGTCAGATTACCTAGTGTAAGCACTCATTTGCTTGAATGTGTTTAAGCAAGCATAAAAGACCACCTACTCTCTGACCTAATTCTTAAACATTAGAGGACATTGTTTGAGCATGAAGCCAGACAGGGTTTAAAACGGCTGTCTGATGTCAAGTTTGGTTTAAAGTTGAACAAAAAAGAACTACCCAGCAAACAATTTTGTGTTTAATTTTTTGGCCCACGATGATGACTGGCTTATTAGCTGTTTCAGATTTCCAAGAGCTATCCTCTTGGAGTTCTGTGCTGAGTTGGGTCCAGATTTGGAAAGAGAGACAGCGAGGAGGCTCCAAGGTGGCAGGGTGCGCAATGGGTGGCTTCTAGCTAAGTTTTTTTAATACTATTGAGCGTAATTATTTAACTGCATATCAGGAGACCGTGGTTATCCATTAAAGACGTGACTGTTAACCCCCCCTTAACAACCCACAAACTAACCAAGAGCGCAGATACAATGATGCCCATTCTCTCACTCAATCAGTTGTAGAGCGGGCAATTGGGCAGCTGAAATGCTGGTGGCACTGCCGTGATAAGAGCGGAAGGGTGTTGCTATACCGCCCTAAAAATTATTCCTCTAATTCATCTGTGTCTCACACAGACAGGGATTCCCCTGCCTGTTCGATTCACACTTTGACGGTGCGCTGCTGTTCTCCTCCTAACCTGCACCTTTAGATCTGACCATGTCTTTTTTAATTTGTTCACAGTGCGATGTTCAGACCCCACTACGTTAACCGCGTCAGCTAAACTCTTGCACTCTATTTTTTCTTTTGCTATTAATTCCGGAGGACAAACTTGCAAACAACAGTTTTTTCTCCGGTCTATCTCTAAAAGGACCACCTTCAATTCACATTCTGTGACATTTCTCTTCTTGCTTGCTTTTGCCACTGCTTTTTCTTTTGGTTTTGTGGAGTCATTATCATATTTATACAGGGGAGGAGGAGGAAAGAAGGGGTTTTGCGCTTATTTCCCATTAGATCAGATGTACAAAGAGAATATGCATGAGATTCCATGTACGCAGTGTTTCAAACATCTGTTTTTTTACTGTGTACCCACATTTACAGCTTTGTCCGTATGCAATGTTTTTGTAATAATTCAACGCAAGTCTTTGTACATGAGGCCCCAGATGTAAATAAGATCTTCTTTAGTTGCTTGTGAAAGTGCATATACCAGGTGTAAACATGGCCTAAAAGTGATCAGGCAAGTGGTTTTGCCTCTTTTTCCACAGCACACTCAAAACTGATTATGTAATTATGCATTATTGCTAACAAAGAACGCCCCGTGACAATATGCAAATGCCAGCTACTGTTTGAAATACTGTATGAAGTGCTAATGGAAAATTATCTTTCTGGACAAACTGATATTTGTTGAACCCACCAACTTACTTGTGTTACCACAAAAAAACTTGAGGTGCTACATATAAAAAATATACATCATATATTCATATCTTCATTTATTTATATTTTGCTTTAAAGAATCTGTTCTTGTAAAAACATAGTTTATATAGTGTATATATATCCCTTAAACAAAGTGAGCACAAAGGTTTGATTAGTAATTCTTAGATTGTATGCAAAATAATATCTATGCATTCATCAACTATGTCATTTACTTAGCAGAATCGGTTGGAAAATCTAACTAGTTGACCTTTGTGACACAACTCAATGCCAGACTGTCTGGCCACAGAAACGCTACGGTGTCATGCACACATGCTGTTCACTCTGTACAGTGTGCATGGCAATACTCAAAAAGAAAAAAAATATATATGTATTGCCTCTATATTTGCTAGTTACATCTGCTAATATATCATCTAATTAAAAAAAATAACACTTCTACATCAATGATTAGTATCAAATGTAGTATAAGCAGCAGGGCTGTGAGATGAGAGGAAACAGTTCTCGCTGCATAGAGCCGTAAACGGCTGAGAAGAAATGAAACAATGTTACTGAGGACTCAACACCAGCAAAGTGACAACAGCACAAATGAATGCAACAAAACTGAACATACAAATTCTTCCCATCAGTGTTAATGCTGGTTTGATGGGCGAAGTGAGTAGTGTGCTCATTACAAGGTATGAGGAACTCTACGAAACCTTTGGCCTGCGTGCTGTAATTCTTTCCATCAGTTTTTAGGCCTCATATATCCATTTTCCACCATCAGAAACCAGTTTAGGTTTAGTTTAGGCCCAATCCCAATTATATTTTTGTACCCCTTCCCCTTGTCCCTTAAAACCGAGTGTGAAGGGGAAGGGCTTCAAAATGAACTCCTAAGAAATGCACCTGCACACGTCATTGCAATCACTTGCTTTATATGAGATCAGGCGATTGCAGCTGCTATAGTTATTCCAGTTGTGTTCTTTTTTTGGTATTTATCTTCAAGAAATCCCTGAAGGCATATATTATGTTATCATAACGATCTAATGTGGCAATAAAATCATAACTGTACTGCGCATTTACACAGGGGCCATATTCATCATTCACCATATTTTCCATATACCATATATTCACCATAAAAAACAACATTAACATTATAGCAGACACTGTAAAAAGATCATTCCAAGCCACTAGACATTACTGACAAGGTATTCGAGTGTCGAGTGTCAGAATGTTGTGGGACTGCTGTATAGGAAATATTATTATGCATTATAGATAGCCAAATTTAGCAGGTTTTATTTTAGCGTTTTTTTTTAAAGCATGACAGCAAAACACATACGCGGTTATGAATATATTAAAACATATGCTTGTTTGTTTTAAAAATTCGTAATAATGACAAAAAATACTAATTTGTCGATCCCCTTACTGCAGGTGCAGCTATGCGCCTGTTGTGGCTGGTGTATTCTGGGAAATTTTCTTACCCCTTGGTTTTGAGTGTGGTCCTAAAAAATCTACATTTAAAGGGCTATTTTCCCCTTCCCCTTGAAGCCCTATGCCTTCAAGCTAAAGAAAATTGGTTAAGGGGAAGGGCTAAGGGGTAGAATTGGGATTGGGCCTCAGAGTCAGTGCTATTGTTGGTTCGAAGCTGGTTCGTCTGATGAGCCTTCTAAGTACTGATTTGCTTTTCCATTGGAGCAGGGGTGCCCAAACTTTTTCTTATAAAGGGCCAAAAAGTTTGATTGATCCATCTTGCAGTGTAAGCACAGCACCGACAGAACGCTGCCCCAGATAGTCAATTGTGACACGACTACTTTGAAAACCGTGCAGTCTAAACTCGGCATTAAGTACCATTGTCTTGGTTCAGAGCTGGTCATATATGTGGCAAAAGATAAAGAACTGATTTGGATCTAGGCTCTGGCTCTGAACCAGCACTGGAACTGCCTTGGTGGAAAAGGGGTTTTAGTCATTGTATTTTTCATTTTTTTTTTTTTGCCAAGTCTTTTCTGTGTGTAAGTTATTTAGCTTAGCTAAGGAGAGATTGTAATTAAGGCTGCCAATCAATTTTTAACTAGAAACAAAATGTTACATTATTATTGGAGTATTCAATAGAAACTCTTAAAAGTATTATATATTCTCTTGTTAGTCCTATTTAATTAAAGATAAGCCTTTCATTGTCTGCAGCCCACAGTAGCCAATTTACTGTAGCAGTTAGGCTTGACAAGCAGTTTCCATGTAGTTCACAAAAGATGCATTCTAGCATGCAATGTTATAAACTTCTTTGGTTGCTCTGTCACATCTTGCTGTTCATTGCAACTTATTGTCGTTCAGAATGGTTAAAACGTATCTTTCGTGAATTTTTTGTGGGAAAAGGAACTAGGAACAACGCACCATCTTTGAGTACATCCTTCCCTTCGCCAGTGGCACCAATTAACTGCAGGACACAGTAATTGTACATTCATCTGAGGTCCCACACAGGTTTCTGAGGCAGGAAGTGATCATAAAGATGTCTAAATACAAACATTCCCTGTGTTATTGGCCTCTGTGGATATGACAATAATAACGGCTTGAACATTATTCTTTTTGAAATAGTATATAGAAGCATGCCAAATGACACTGCAGTGAAGAAGACTGGTGCTTCTTACAAGCACAGTGGAGATGTGGGTTAGATTTCAGTGGCAGTTATCTCTTCAAAATGGATCTCGTTGCTACGCATGTCAAACTCCTCCATGTCCCTGTTTTCCAGCTCCAGACTAAGTTCCCTCATCACACGCTCAAGGTCGCGGTTTCTGCGGTACATCTGGATGTAGTTCTGCTGCAGCTGCTTCTGGTAACGAATCACCTTGTCTTTTTCTTCCTGCCACACCCTGCGTTCATCCTCAAAGCCCTCAAGCTGGTCTTCGCTTCGCCTCCTCTCATACATCAGCTCTGCCCGAAGGCGGTCCACCTGCTGACGGAGACCATGAAGCACATCTACGCTCTGGCGCTGTGCCTTTGCTTCATCACTCTCATATGCAAGAAGTTGCTCTTCACTGCTGTTGTCCCGGAAAGCAGGGCTTATCCCATGACCAATCCCCCCACGGCTTTGGGGGAGTGGCAAGCTCATGGATTGGCCCTTAGAAGGAAGAGTTTGGGGTGTGGGCACAGCCATAGCTTCTTTAAGACGAAGGGACTCTTCTTCCAAACGACCCATCTTCTCCCGAAGGAGCTCAGCTTCACTTTTACGGCGTTGCAACTCATTTTCGCAAACCTCCAGTTCAAGTGTGCGTGTGCGAGCTGTGGCGTGGGCTTCCTGAGAGCGAGCCTGGCTAGCTTGAAGCTCAGAACGAGCCTCTCTCAACTGGGCCTTCAAAGCAACAATTTCACTGGCCTTCTGGCCAAGATCTGCCTGTACATCCTTCAGCTGCTGTTTTAGCAAAGAGATCTCCCCTGATTTCTGACACACCTGCAACACAGAAACATTCATTTTAAAACCAGCTGAATGTAATAGTCTTTTATATGTCCACACAGCAAAAAGGCCTCACCTCCCACTTTGTCTCCTCTAGACGAGGGCCAAATTGAGTCTGCTCCCTCTCAAAGGAGGCACATCTCTTTTCCAATGCCTCCCGTTCCTGCAGCAGTTGGGAGAAGTCCTCCTGTAATTTCTTTTTCTCCTGCTGCAGTTGAAACACCTGCAACTGTAGAACCTGCTGAGCACGTTGTGCCTTCAGCTGCACCTGCTTCATTTTTGATGCACAGCTCTGCCGAAGATCCTCCATTTCTTGCTCACAGCGCTTCTGTTTCTCCTCATACACCTGCATTGAGAATACAGATGATTTAAGTTGTATCGTGTATGATAATTTCCTGTCAAACTGTTGTAAAAACTGGTAGAAATCTAGGATCATTACCTGACATATGGCTGCCTCATTTTCATCCAGGTTGTCCCTGAGTTGCTGCAGCTCCAAGTCTCTTTCCCTCAGCTTCTCCTCAAGTTCCCGAATGACACCTTCATATCCTTCTCCTGGAGCTGGGGAGCGGCCACATGAACCGCTGTCCGAGAGGGGCTGGCCACGCCCACTTAAAGACCCTGTACTCTTACTGGATGAGGATCGTCCACTGTCAGAATTAGAGTGTCCGTGGCCAACGCCAGAGCGTGTGGTTTCCATGTGCCCATTAGGTACCTCACTCTGTGTCAGGCTGTACCCTGTGCTGCTGTAGGTCGGTAGGCTGGAGAGGGAGTTGCGGCCTGAGTCTGACATGGTGCAGGACTGGCTACTCCGTGCATTGCGTCCCCCACTGTATGAGTTGCGCTTCTCCTGACAGCCCGATCCTGCTCCAGTGCCAGGAAGCAGGAGATTGAGACTGCCCTGGCTTTCAGACAGACTGCCTCCTGATCTTGGAGACAGGTACTGCACAGAGTTGCGGTTCTTTGGCAAAACAGGCTTAAAGGCAGTGGGCCGGATCAGTATTTTCTCCATACTCTGTCGTCAAAAGTAAATGGTTAATCTTAACCGTATACCAAAACTGTTCAACAAAATTGAATTCTCTAATGCTCACCAAGCATTTATTAATCAAAAATATAGAAAGACAAAATGGCAAAGCTTTTGCCATTGTTTTTTGGTGCTTAGTTTTTTGGCAAAGCTTTTTTTCAGATGCCATTTCACATGTGTATCTTAAAAATATTAAATGCATTAAACCTCCAAGAACACCATCTTTTAGTGTTGTAAGTGTAATGAGGTATCATTGATTAAATGTGTATGGTGAGTGATGGCATATTGACGTTTTGCAGTATTTAAATGCTCTCCTTCTTCATTGGAAAGGAAAAGCTGAATAGATGTGTGAATTGTCAGCCGCCATTCTTTATACTAAAACAATTAAATGACACCTCAACAACGAAACAGTGGGTCACATTAGAAAGAAAATGCTTTAAGAAATGTCCAGGGTTTAAACACTGTTAAATTAACTAAAACAGTTTTTTACAGTAAGTCTCTTTTGAAAAATATCTGCATGATATCAATTAAAAAATCATGTATACTTCTAGAAATAACTTTACAAACCCTGCCTGATTGTATTCTTGGTTACTGCATTTTGGTTCACTTTATATCTTAATTTTTTTTTAAATACATTGTCACTAATTTACAATTTATTGTATTATTTTTGTTTTCAAATGTCAACTGATCAACTCCAAGACTTACCTTTTCCAACCTGCCTGACACTGGGACGAGTTTTGGCGGAGGTCCACCGATGTTACCATTCATGCCTCTGTTATCAGAAGGTTCTTCAGTGTCACTGGATGGGCTGCATGTGCTCACGTGATTATCATTCCAATCACCCACTGGCTCATCACTCAAATAGCCATAGTTGCCATTGCCAGCCGAGATGAGGGCAGAAGACTTGTTCTTAGCGGGTAGAGGAGGCTGACTGTTCAGAAGCTGCTCCTGTGAGCTGGAGCTGCGCAGTGTGCCCTCTTGTTGTCGAAAACAGCTTGTAGCTGGTGTGGGTTTGCGATATCTGGCACCAAAGTCACTGGCGGCTCGACAGTGGCGTTCCTGGTAGGTACGTCCAGAGATGAGGCTGCTGACAGAACCCATGGTGCCAGTGACATCTACTGTGGGGGAGTGAGACACTGAGCAGCACTGCTGGACGTCAGTACTGGGCTTTGGGTGATCAGTGGGTACAGGCAGTGCCTGAACTAGAGCCATGGTGAACACCCGACCAGGACACACACTCTGTAGAGAGAAAAACAGTGGACAAGGAATAAAGATTTTGTAATTGGCATGGATGTCATTTATCCTGTAAAATAGATTATTCTGTTGGTCATAATTACACTAGCTTCATCATTTTAAAACACATGAACATGTTGATGTCACAGCTTAAATTTCTCATTGTACTCAGAGTATAGCCACAGGTTGCTTTTCAAAAAAAAAAAATCTTTGTATCTCGATGGGCTTTTTTCAACAGGTAGTTACAGAACTCTGTTCTAGGAACTAGGCATAGAGAAGTGTATTTTCACCTAATGTAATATTCTTAATTTGCAATGCTTTACAGTGACAAGATGGTCAAAACTTTTTTTTTTTGTGTGTGTGGCATTCAACAATTTTAGCAACTACAGGATGGAGGGCAAAATGTTGATCAAGTGTGCATAAACTGTTTACATGTATTTTTCAAAAATGAAGTTGTCGGTGTTTCATGTGGATTGTAATCAGCCAAACAACATACAATTACATTGGGTTAGCTCAGTGGTTCTCAAAATTTTTCCACCAAATACCACCTCAGGAAAAACGTGTCTCTCCAAGCACCACCATAATGACCAGTATTAAAATACAGTAGCGCAGTAGGCTTTATTAAGCAGCTACATCACTGCACAGTGCAAAAGCGTGGCAGATTAAGTCTTCTTATTATGAATATTTATTATTGTCAGCCACTTTAAACATTATAAATAGTTTGAACATTAAGATTGTACTGTGCTTACAATTAAAAAGAAATAAAGAGTCACAGTTTAAATCAATATGTGGCACTGTTCTTAAAAAGTAAACAGCTGTACTTAAAAGCATTAACAAAAAGTAGCCTATCCATCAAAACCTGGTAATGTTCCTTGGACCTCATAAATATAAGCTATATGTCATAATATTCATATATGAACTCTTTTTGATACATTTTGAAATATATGTTGAATGTATATATAAATTATTTGTATATCTTTGAAATTTAAACATTAACTTATATTTTAAATAAAGGAATTGGATTTACATATTTAAATTAGAAATTAAATCTGCTTACTGTGCGTTAGAGTAGGCTTTGTGTGTCATAAAAGCAAGTGATTAAACCATACCTGTCAACATTGGGATATAAAAATACGAAATACGCCCCCAACAACCGTTACAAATATGTGGAGGAGATTACATAACTAACATTAGAAAATTGAAAATAAAATAAAAGGTTCAGCCTTTTAAAAAAAATTTACTGATCACATTGGTGTTATCGTACGCATTAAAGGGTTAAAGTATGTTCATTTTTTTACTTTAGTTATTCAGAAATTCCACTAGAAGGAAGCCTTTTAATAAAGCCCTCCCTTATTTTTAACTGCATTAAAGTTTATATCACATTTACTATGTACTTAATGTAGGACTCTTCTTTTGAAAACAGGAGACGCAACAAAGCCAGCCACAGTTTGTTTTCCATATTACAGTTTTTCTCAGTTGCTTTGATACATTTCTCACAACACTATTTACATTTGCACAACAGTTAATGCATTTCTCAAAACAAATTGTCATTTGTGCACATCATAGTAGCAGTCTATCATTCTTTCCAACAGATTGCAAATGCCTTTGGACATGCATCAATTGCTTTCATATAACTCTCTGCTCTTTTATAACATTATTATTTGTTAATGTCATGTCAGTCAAGATTAACTTAACTTGTGAATACTGAATATTCATAAAACTAATAGTTCTCATTTCATTACCTGAGTCATTACATACAAAAATGTATGTATTTTCTTTTCTTTTACAATGTTTTGTAGTTTCAAGGCTTTCACTTCCTCCACCAGGCCCATGATCGTCTTCTGCTGTTGTCTAACAACAGAGACTTCTTCTGTCAACATATCCAGCGATCGCTTGATATCATCAACCTCCTCCATCTGTGTGGTAATCTTTTTTGGTGTTTTATCGTTCTTTCGTTTTTAATATTTTTTTTTGTAGCATAACCTCAACACCAGCAAGCACCAGCAAACACTCTCTCCACCGGAAGGTTCGAAATTAAATGTTTAAAATGTAATGTTTTTGCCGTTTAGTCTGTGGCAGTTCATCTACAATGCAAACTTAACTTCACACAAGTTGAAAAACAAATTGCACAATAATGATAGCGCTCTTTGCAGGGATCGAACAAACAACTTTTAGGTTTCTAGCTCTTTAAATTATCCATGTCACCAACATGATTAATGTTTTAATATTACATACTGTAACTTTAAAGGCCATAACATAAAACAAAACTTCTAAAAAAAAGGGCAAGCAAGCATTAGCAGCACATTGCATATATTGTGAATTGGTGTATTAGAGTTTATTTCAAAGATGGGCATTGAAGGGTATATATTTAGTCTGCTGTTGTGTGCTAAGAGCAGCCTTGCCATGTGGAATAATCTGCAAAGAGCCTGCCAGTCCAATCAATTACACACACCCTCAATGCACTTCAAAAAACACTCCGATGCACTTCAAAGAGCCACATGCAAGAGAAACAGTCCAAGTTGCCATGAGAGATCAGACCGTCCTGTCTGCATTGGCATCTCAATGACCTCTCTGCCACAGGGAAAATCCAGTAAAGAGAAGACCAGTCTTACTCAAACTTCTCATAGGACATTCCAGTTCTGTTCACTCATCCACATGCCACCCCCCCACATGCCATTTTAGCTGAGGTTTGAATTCTGATGAAGTCAAAGTAGCATACTTCGGCATGGGAGGACAGCATTTCTGTTGTCCCAGCCTTCCTGCACCATCTATCAAATTGTGATTCTGCAGAGGCCTGTTTCCATTTGTGGGATAAAACTGCATTTTCAGTGAATACCTGAGGGTCTTAGGAATTTAATTGTCATCCTCATTAAAAAAAAAGTCCAAAGCTTGGATTTATTTAAGATAAAATGTTATAATCTTCCACAGGAACAGCACCTCTACCATTTCACTTCATTTCTACAAATGAAGTGCATGCAGAAAGTGTTCATAGCGCTTCACTTTTTCCATATTTTTGTTACAGCCATATTCCAAAATGGATTAAATTCATTTATTTTCTCAAAATTCTTCACACAATACCCCATAATGACAATGTAAAAAGATTTTTTGAAATTGTTGAAAATTTATTAAAAATAAAAACCCTAAAAAAAAAAAAAAAAAAAAATCACATGTACATCAGTATTCACAGCCTTTGCTCAATACTTTGTTGATGCACCTTTGACAGCAATTACAGCCTCAAGTCTTTTTAAATATGATTGGCACAGCTATCTTTGGGAATTTTGCCCATTTCTCTTAGCAGTACCTCTCAAACTCCATCAGGTTGGATGGGTAGCGACGGTGTACAGCCATTTTCAGATCTCTCTAGAGATGTTAAATAGGATTTAGGTTTAGGCTCTAGGCTCACAGACAGAGTGACCATCAGGTTATTGATCACCTCTCTGACTATGGCCCTTCTCCCCCCACTGATCACTCAGCTTAGATGGCCGGCCAGCTCTAGGAAGAACGCTGGTGGTTCCAAACATCTTCCACTTACGGATGATGGGAGCCACTGTGCTCATTGGAACTTTTAGAGCAGCAGAATTTTTTCTGTAACCTTCCCCAGCCTTGTGCCTCGAGACAATCCTTTCTCGGAGGACTACAAACAATTAATTTATCTTCATGCTTGGTTTGTGCTTTGACAAGCACTGTCAACCCTGGGACCTTATATAGGCAGGTGTATGCCTTTTCAAATCATCTCCAATCAACTCAATTTACCACAGGTGAACTCCAATTAAGCTGCTGAAACATCTCAAGAATGATCAGGGGAAACAGTGTACCTGAGCTCAATTTAGAGCTTTACGGCAAAGGCTGTGAATACTGATGTGCATGTGATTTTTCAGTTTTTTTTTTTTTTTATAAATTTGCAACAATTTCAAAAAATCTTTTTTATTATGGGGTATTGTGTGACGAATATTGAGGAAATAAATGTGAATACATTTTGGAATAAGGCTGTAACGTGAAAATTTTTGAAAAAGTGAAGCGCTATGAATACTTTTTGGGTGCACTGTATATGCTTTAATTCAATCAACAGCAGTCATTGACTTTATGATAAGGTACAGTGTCTCCAAAACTTTAAAGAACTTGTGAAGACATGACTCTTTTGCAAGCACTTAATCACCTTACACCCTTGAACCAATAAACTTAGGACCTGTTTACATCTGGTATTAGGAAGACAAAAAAGTAAAAAAGACACATTCCTATTTATACCTTACATTTTAATCTCATTAGACCATTTGATTGACCTTTGTCAAGTATGACCTTTTAAAAAAATAACAATAATTTGAAATAATCCATTGCCATTTTCATATGAAAAAGGAAGGTTACAAAGAAAAACAATACAGAGAACAACAGCCATTTGCCTTCAAGTCAAATATACAGTTTCAGTTGTTTATATGAAAATGTCCCTTAATGGAATAGAATTAGGTCAGTAGCCAATGCCAAATGTGTCAGAATTTGAAACAAATTGCGCTCTTATCCGAAGTGGTTTATTAATAAGAATAATGCAAGATAAAACAATCAATAAGCGGAAGATGTGAAAAAAGGCATGCTACAAAACCATAACAAAATTCCAACAGATCTTTCAATTTATGAAGAAAAAGCATTATTAGTAAAAATTAATGCAAAAAGTTAATATTTTGATTTCATCATTAATTTTCCTTCGGCTTCCCTTCCAGCTGCAACCCAGTACTGGGAAACACCCAAACACATCCAAACACTAAGGCCAATTTAGCTTATATAATTCACCCTTAGCGCATGTCTTCGGACTGTGGAGGAAACCGGAGCACCCGAAGGAAAGCCACGCCAACAAAGGGAGAACATCCAAACTCCATACAGAAATGCCAACTGACCCAGCCAAGAATCGAACAAGCGACCTTCTTGCTGTGACGCAACAGTGATAACCACTAAGCCACGGTGCAGTCATTATTTTGATTTTGTTATGTTAAATCACAATAGACCCATGAATTATCTTTAACAAAAATTCTGGCTCTAGAGCAAGGGTGCCCAAACTTGCTACTGGAGTGCCAGTGTCCAGCAGAGTTTAGCTCCAACTTGCTTCAACACACCTGCCAAGATTTTTTCAGTAGAAACCTAGAAAGAGCTTGGCTGTATCTAAAATTACCCTGAAGAAGCAGCCGCATCTAGAAGTGTCTGCAACCATAATGGACATTCTGAAGTGAACTGAATCTATCCAACAATGCAATCCAATAACACATATACAACGCATGGACACTCAACAGCTAGAACATACCCAAAATGCACTTTAAGAGTTTGCTCAAAGGATTAATTTCAGCATCTGACCATAAAACCATGGCCATGTAGTGGAGTCCAATCAATGAACAATTCAAAATAAAAAATTTTTTAATTAAAGCAGTGCTAGTATACATGACAGACATTAGCATACTTTGTTTCATTACTAATAAGACAGCTCACTATATAACTATCACAGGGTCTGACTGAGACGTTTAAAATCTAATCTGCCTAAGGTATTTATCAACCAGCAAAACATAAACAAAATGACATTCCTTTTGGTACCAACAATAGTGCTCAAAGTCCCTTGTTCATTTTGATTCACTCCTTCAAGTGGACCATATTAGTGAAATGAAAAGTAAATGAGGGTATGAGGGTGATTACAGAGCTCAATTAGCTATTTCAGGTGTGTCTAATTGGTGATTGGAGCTAATTCTGTAGGACACCAGCCCTCCATGACTGTGGCTGTTTTTCAATTCCAAGAACACAGAGAAAGTGAAGACCGGTCTTGCCAGGTTACCTCAGAGAAACAAACTCAGAAGACCGCGAGAACAGAGAACGCGTCCTGTGAGAAATGAGATGCTACTTTCTTCCTGATGGTCACATGACCTTCACACATTGTTAATGGAAATGTATTTAAACATTACAGCATTCACACGATGAGTAATTGTTTTCCACCTTTTTACAATATCTACCACGTATAAAAACTTTACAAATATACGTTGCACAATACAAATGAAACTTATTTTAATACAAATTTAAACAAATAAACAACCTTAATGCGATTATGCCTTTATTAAGATGTTCATGGAAATGTTTACTTTACCGTCTCATATCGTTGAATATAGACATGAAAATATCAATCTTTCTGTCACAGCTGAGGAAAAGAATAATAATTATTAAAAGAAAGAAAATACTTGGACAAAACAGTGCAGTGAATGAGGTTCAACTGAAAGTTCTGAGAGAGAAGAAAGAGGGATAGCGTGACTCTCTGAGAGTAACAGTTTCCAGGGCGGCTTTCTTTAATGGCTCACGCACATGGTTCCACTAACATGACTATCAGGTATTTCTACATCAGCGCTTCTTATAAAGTAAGCTCCTGCAGTCAATCCAGCACTCGTACTGCACTGAGACTCAAACAATCATTACTTAATGCAAATATCTTACAAACCTAACCAAAAGTTTTAATCTCAGAGCGTGTCCAAGACCAGAAAAAGGCGAAGTCATATAATGCTAAAAATCATCATGGATCACCTCACTCATTTTGAACTTGCTTCAACTAATTCCACTCCTACCTACAAGCCAGTTCTTACACTTTGTTAAAGCCAACCTGCACCATTCCCAACCAGATTCCAAATGGTACCCTAAAGTCAGTCGATTCGAATGTATGATTGAATGGCCGTTATAAGTGATTATCAGTTGATATATATGGAACAGTAGGGGCCTTCTGTTTCTACTGTTAGGCTCAGAAGGCTGTTATCATCCATCCACAAGGTTAATCCGCTATAGATCACATACGGCTGCGGACAGAAGTTACAAGAACAAGAATTATTTATATTATTTATTAAATTTCCCATTTATTGTATTTTATTAACGTCTAACTCTAGCCCAACTCTAAACCCAACCGTCACAGTGATGTAAAAACAGATCTAGATCTAGAGTCTTCTTTACTAGAATAACTGATCAACTATATATATATATATATATATATATATATATATATTATATTGAGGGCGATGCGGTGGCGCAGTGGGTAGCGCTGTTGCCTTACAGCAACGCATTTCTGTGTGAAGTTTGCATGTTCTCCCCGTGTTCACGTGGGTTTTCTCTGGGTGCTCCGGTTTCCCTCACAAGTCCAAAGACATGCGCTATAGGTAAATTGGGTAGGCTAAATTGTCTTTAGTTTTTGTGTGAGAATGAGTTTGTATGGGTGTTACCCAGTGATGGGTTGTAGCTGGCTGTATGCTGGATAAGTTGGCGAGTTGAGCCTCAAATCTCTCTTCATTAGGGACCAAGCATCGAAATGGTGCGTAGGCCCTGTTGGAAAAGCTCTGTTTCTTCTTCTTTTTCTCTGAAATGAAGTGCGAAAACTCCCGAAACTTTGCACATGCCCCAGATATGATGAAAATTTACGTTTGTTATAAGTTTTGGAGAAGGGTGAGGCAAAATGGCTCGACAGTGCCACCTATGCACTTTTAACAGACTCTCCCCCGAGCTACGTTTCAAGCACACATACAAAAACTGGCACAAATATCAAACATGCCAATACCTACAAAAAAGTCTCTTGGAGCAAAATCTCAAACCCAACAGGAAGTCAGATATTTTTAACTTCCTCTGCCGAAAAAGTGCAGTTTTTGCCATTTCCAGGTGTTGTACTTTAATCCCTAGGATTTTATCCGATCAACAAAAAAATTAGGTATTGTAATCTAAAGGCCTTGGCGATGTTAAAGATCTAGAGTTTAGAGACTCTAGAGATCTAGAGTATTTGCCGAAGCGTGTGACCGTGGCGGCCTCTCAAACTTTGACGATTTGCCACAAATTAGGAACTCTGAATTTACAAATTTGATGACAGTCCTGACCTGAACACATTTATATGCCAATATTACAATTACAGTTATAGCGCCAACTGCTGGCAACAGGAAGTGACATGTTTTACAGTGCAACAAACTTCTCCTACATTTTTTTTCACATTAAATCCATGTTCCATTAGTTTAGTCCAAAGACCTTTGTGATACTAAATTGTGAAGATCTAGAGTTTTTGTCGAAGTGTGGTTTATTCATAAACTAATTTCGAGAGGATCACGTGCTTATAATCAACACGGCTGGCTCCTGGTTAGCTCCGTAATCAGCCCTATTAGATGATTACGGAAACATTATAAATAACCTGAGTTTTTCACTCCAGTTATCTTCGTCTTGAAGCTCTCCCCTTTCCACCCTTACATCCTCCCACTTTTTCTGATCGGGTGACACAGTGGCCCAGTGGCTAGCACTGTTGCCTCACAGCAAGAACACCCCCAGTCCAACCCATCGGGCCGGTTGGTGTTTCTGTGTGGAGTTTACATGTTCTCCCCGTGTTCGCGTGGGTTTTCCCCGGGTTCCCCGGTTTCCTCCCACCGTACAAAAACATAAACCATAGCCAATCGACTAAAACAAATTATCAACCAATACAACCTGAGTTTACACTTCTCACGGTGACAAGTAGGGGAGTTCTCGAGACCTACCTGACCTCGAATTCCCCTCTCGCCCTTCTAATGAGAGGGAGCCCCGGGCTCGAGGATATTACTAGCTCAGGGCTCTCTCCCGGGACAGCATGCCAAATACGCTTTATTGATTGTCAGCTAAGTGTGAACTCTTGAAGAGTATGTCCGTGGCGGACTAACAAAGTTCAGTTCTTCGCTATGAAGGAGGAAGTACTTATAACTAAATGTCTGATCTGCCTGAAAATTCACATGTTTGATGAGACTCCTCTCCTGAAGACATCTACATGCTACAGTTACAGTCATGCTATGAGTTACAGTCATAACATGTGTTACAGTCATAGCACCACCTGCTGACAGAAGGAAGTTTGGCATACATATGTGGATTTCTTAGATTGTTTTAAATTTATTGGCTTAAATCATTATTGTCCACTGTTCTTTGTCATCCTAAGGCCCGTGTGAGAGGTCGCTTTCATCGCTGCTTGCAGCTTTAATTTTGCTGATGTTACTGCTTATACTATTGACGTCTCTCTTGTATTAAAACTCTCCCTTCAGTCTCAAAAGTTCTTTATTGGCACTATCGGTTCTTCATGTAGTAGGTTTTTACAAAATCTCTTTATAGATTCATAGAACATCTTTTCTTTCATATCCTAATGATTTTTGGTATTGAATAAAAATACTTTAATTTTGGTATGAAGTATTGTTGGCTGTTTCTACACATTTATGAGTGAACTTTAGGACTGGTTTTGTGCTCCAGGGTCACATAACATGTTAATTAGATATTTTTGCACACATTATTTATAAACCTTCAGACATTTTGCACTTCCAGGTCCCTTTCCAGGTACATATTTTACATATCATGCTTTACTGTCCTGTACTAAAAGATGGTTCACTAACACGATCTCTCTCACTCTTTCTCAGTCTTTGATCCGTTTTGTCTCGACAGTGAGAGGATAGTGCATCTCTCTGCTGCAGGTGTTTCTAATCAAATTCCACAGTGAGGTGGCTGGTGGCTGAAATCTCGTTATGATAAGTCTTAATAGTGCCGCTGCACCGGAAAGGATTAGCGCTGAGGTGTGAATCCTCTGGGAATCACAGAGCTTCTGAAGCAGAATAGGATGGAATTCCAGCATTGAGCCTGGAACCCAGCAGAGCTCCAAATCTCTAAACCCTTAATCACATTTGGTCACTGTTTGGTTCAAGTGTAGTTGCAGGGGCAGGATATTTGATGTGTGTGAAGATCCCGATCAAAGCCTCTTCCCATGGAGATGTTGACATTGTGGCGTCCAACACCAAAGTCTTTGTTCTGTTAACGTCAGGCTTTGTCCTCTGACTGTGCATAACTCATTATCATTTACTCTTTACTTAACATTGACTCAAACGAATTAACTAATTTTAAGTTGGACAGATGCTTCAGTTTGTTGTGACTGGTCTACTGCTTACAGGGTGTTTTAAGTCCATTTACTTCTGCAATTCAGATGTTCTTTTGTGAATGATTCTTAAGTCATGTGTCGGGTCTAAAACACTTTTAACTTAACCCCTTTTGACCATTTCCAGAGGAAGAAGAAAACACATTACATCTGATCTAAATTTGTGTTAGCTACAAAAGACGTCCAATTGTCCAGACATGTGATTGTTATAAGATGAGAAAGTGCACTAAAGCATGATGCTCATACGGACCTCTTTATAACACACTGATGACTGAAACTGTAGTTCTTTGTATCATATTTGTTTATGCAGTTGTACACCACACTAAGTCCTCCTGATAAAAAATGTCGAGTCTCAACAATCACCTTAGATGCTGATTATGTCAACCCAGGCTTATTATGATTACGTACCCCTATATACATTTCTGGAGAGAGCAAAATATGTCCCAGGAGCTACTTTTTTTTCAGTTTTTGTTTTCACAAACTCGCCAGAAGCCGCTGTGTAAGCTTTTTTAGATCTCAAAATTTTCTTGTGAGTGCCATTCGCTCCTGCTGTTCTCACGGATATCCACCAGAGGCCGCTGTTGACTAGCTGACTGACCAATCCCCCACCCTCCCCCTTCCCTAAACCCAACCAATAGTATTTTGAAAAGCATCGATTGACCAGCTGGTAAGCGAGAAAAGGAACCGCATCATACCGCCTCGTATTTTTTTTTAAAGATGAAACGCAGCAATACGTACTGTGGCTCTGTTTACATTATTTGCAGAAATGTATATAGAACTATGCTTTCAGAATTAGCCTGTGTTGGATTATGTACTTCATTCAGTGTTATCCAATGGCTGTCTGGAATACTCGATTCTGATTGGTCAGTCATGTCATTCCAAGCTATTCTCAAACAACAACCGCTAATAATGCAGGCTCATGCGGAAACTTCTAAACAACTTAACCATCAAGGAATATCGAGTTCAACGGCTAATCAGCCGGAATCAGCTGAGGTGAAGTGATGGCCACAAGTGAAACCTAGCTCTTACTCAAGTGGCCATGCCCTTAATTAGGACTTGATATAATTTATCATAAAGGAAATGGATGAGTTATAAAAAAAAAAAAATCACCCCCCTCAAAGTTGTTATGAAGGGTAATATTAGCTATATGAACCAAAATCATTCTTTCTACCAGACTGTAAACCTTTTTTCTGGTGTAAAGTTGGCCATTTTAAAAGTGGGGTCAATAGAAATCTGCTCTTTTATGGATCCAGGACTAGCGGAATTTCGATGAATTGCAGTTTCAGTTACTTCCGTATTTGCTTCACGAAGGAGAGAGGGAGGTTGCAGCTTGGTTGTGTAAAGTGTAGACAGACAAATTGCTTGTCATCAAAAATCATCTTGTCATAATGTGTGGTTTTAGGACACAGTGTTGCATACTAAAATTGTACTTGTAAGAATATGAATACACAGAAGAACCAACCCCCCTCCACCCCCTACCCCCAGGATTACACCTATGATTATACACTAATGAATAATATGTAAACTTATGATTTTAAGGTCATGCAGATGTCAGTTTTGTTTTCAGGATACCCAAGACAAAGTCTAATAAACAGTGTTGCACAACCCTCACAGTCACAGAAACACAGGAAACTAGAGAGAAGTGGAGGCAGCACAAAGGAAATGCTGACCTCATCCACTGCCTCATCTGACTATTGCAAATGCAACCACACATCCTCATTAACACTGTTTGTGCTTCCTAAAAATAGAGAGGACAAAAGTACATGCTTGGGTAAATACAGCCCATGGAAAGTGGACAATTAATCCGCAGGACTGGCTCCTTGTGCTCTAAATAAGGAGCCGCATAGTCTCTCTGCGCTCAAGTGAGAAAGTTAAAGTGATCAGTAAAACTTATGATACTGGGTTTACCGAATATGAAGCCTCCAATGGAGGATCTGAGCACTGAAGTGGTCAGCTGTTTATTTACATTCTTCAGGGATCTCTGTGCCCCGATAACCTTCTAGTCTTTCTCATTAGTCACTCTATCCCTGCGTTTCTTTTTAATCATACCTTTCCCTTCCTACTCTCCTTAGAGTTGCTCATTTTCATTCCTTAAAGGAACATCCGGGGTTCATTAAAGCTTATCTACAGCATTTGTTATATAATGCTGCCTCTAAACTTGGAAACTTTTAGGCAGTGTTTCTGCCAGGTAAAGGTTTCTTAGCTTGAAACTGCATGTACTGTAGAGTCACAGACTGTTGTCTACAACCAGCAGAACATTTTTCCCATACTGTCTGCATATTAAAGATATTCTTCAAGAAAAATACGAACAGTTGCTGCGGCTGTTTACTTATTTACTGATCAGCTAGCAGTAGGTCTCTATTCCATTCTTGCATTTCTGCTTTATTTAAACACGAGTAAGAATTATACCAGTGATGTTGATAGATATGAATCAGTGTACTGCTTTAGCCACATATCAGAACCACCCTAGAGATCTCTGACCAGCCGCTAAACAACCTGCGGCTTTGCTCCGACACTTCCTGCCAGCTGCACTGTTATTGTCCCTTCATCAGATAACACACACAGCACCAACACCCTCGTGGCTATATTCACAAACACACTTACAAAAAAAGAAATCATGATCACGTGATTGGAGCAGAAAAGTAAACACGCTGTTAGTGATCTAAAGGACCTACTCTGAAAAACACAAAACCACTCTGATTAGGTTGCTTCAATTACAAGGTGTGCATTTTGCTAGTTAATCATTCATATGTGCTATAGGCCCCGTTTACACTAATGCGTTTTAGTTTGAAAACGCATAAGTTTTGCTACGGTTACGCCAACCGTCCACACTACGCCGGAGTTCTCGAGCGCCGAAAACGGAGCGTTTCGAAAACGCTGGAGAAGCCGTTTTCATTTTGAAACGCAGCTGCTCCGTCTCAGTGTGGATGATGGAAAACGGAGACATCTGAAAACGGAGGCGGGGCTGCAGACGTTCGCCTCTCTGATTGGGGCTTTTCCTGAATATTAAGTATCCTAACACACAGTTCAGTCCTGAATCTTCTCCGTGTAAGTTCAGACTTCGCAAGTTTGATCAAGGCTGCAGTCTCTTCTTCTCAGTTTGATATGGAAAAGCAGACTATACCGAGGACACGGGTAAATCTTCAAAGGGAACAGTGTACTTTATAACTTCATTCACATCACCCTGGCTTCGTTGTTTCACTTTCTCAACAATAAAATGTAAACATGATTTAAGGAACTGCCTATTTTCATTTTAATATTAGCAACTTAGACAGCAGACATGTTGAGGCGCCGTGCTGTATAAGATGAGCGTCATCTTCACTGTCTGGATATTTATAACAAAACGGAGCCGATAACAACTGCCTCCTTTCAATTTCAGTGAAAATACGAAACATCCCCTCTCTTTTGCTGAGTATCAGTTTTAAGAATCGATAATGGCCTATTTATCGATTTAAGAATCGATAATGGATTCTATTATCTAATTGATAATAGAATCGATAAAATTAATAATTTAATTTTAAAAGTATAACATACAATAAGTTTATACATTATAGGAAATAAAGGCAAGCGATAAGTCAATATACAGAATGTACGTGGTTACATTAATCATTAACTTATTTTTGCGCTCAGCCAAAACACGTTACCTGAGAACAAGTAATAGATTCCAATGACCAAAGTCAGGGAATATGTCGTTAGATAAAGACAACAAGATGAATGAAATATCCCGTTTAATAAATATAGTGAGATTAGATCCAGCGGGAGATGCTTGATGAGAAGTCCGACTAGCAGAGCTCTCATCTGGGTAGATGGGCTGCAGCGCTTGCCCGAGAGCGTCTGTGTGGTCACGTGATGTGCGTTTTCAGCGTTTTGGTGTGGACGGAGAGCAGTTCAGAAACGCTGGGTAAAACGCGAGTGTGGACGCGGATCGTTTTCATTCTAAAACGCCGTTTTAAAACTAAAACGTACTAGTGTAAACGGGGCCATAGAGAGTAATTGTAGCACTAATTAGGCTTAATTAACAGAGTCTTTGTTGTGCTGCAGTCACACTAGAGTTTGAGCTCGCGAAATTCTGTTGTATGGCACTGTCAAAAGGGGCGGGGTTAAACAAGGTAATTATATTAAATAAAAACTAGTGATTGATCCATATTTTACATTTCTGTCCAGAGAGGTCATGTTTTGATCTTTGATTGACCTCACACAGCCATGTCATGCAATTTTGCAGATCAGAGATCACCAAGCTTAAACTTAGCAACACAGGGAACTACAAATCGCAGTTGCATGAATTTGAATTGAAGTATATAAGGGGTTAAAAGTGCAGGGTGATCGAGGCTTTAGAACGAAGGAAATTACCTATTTACATTTACTACAATGAGGCAAAATGGCGTTAGGTTTTAGTGTTGGGTTTCTGCCATATTAAGAGATAATACAAAATACAATTTTCTAAAAGAGATAAAGAGATTGATAAAGACCATGAAGCATCACCCAGATACACACAGAGGCCCATATTAAAACATCACCAATATTTTATTGTACTATTTACTATATAGTCCACTAGATAAAGTTTTATCTTCTTGTGAGCTGGGTCTCCTTCAGCATGCAGAAAGTTAACAAAATAAAATGGCGGCATTGTGAATAGGTGCACACATCATTTTTGTTTTTATGTTTAAATGTTTTTTTTTATCATTTTTATCATCATTTAGGTTTTTATTACAGTGTTGGTCAGTTTGTCTGCTTGACAATCTTATTTTGCAACACAGCATAAAAATTACGGTGAAAGTAATTTTTATGTTTAGTTAAAAATTGTACATTAAAAAGGGTCATATTTTGGTTTTAGGGGTCTCCAACAACAGGCTGATATGCATGCAAGGTCAAAAAAAAACTTTTATTGTCTTATAATATGCACTTATTTTAACATAATTATCCCAAATTATTTTTTCATTCTTAGTGAATTAAATGCTAATCTGAGCTGATTGGACCGATGGCAGTCTGTTGCAATTGGTCGACAGCATTCAGTGCGAGACAAAGTGAAATGCCCACCACGGCTTACCAACAATATTGAAGTGGTCAGAATGCATAGTGTATGTGTGCATTCTGACTACTTCCGCCACCCTCCTGTTTTGTTATTTATCCTGAAAAACTCCCGTAATTTCAACCATTCCCACCGGTCCTCAGCATTTTGGTACGGTCTGTGAAACCCCCAGGTCGCCAACACTGGTAGTGTTGTGTTTGTCTGCCCCTCTTTCTTGCTACTGTGTTTGTGGGCGGGGCGGGGATTTTAATTTTCCTGAGTCTGCGCACGCAGTAATTGGGTAGGGCTTAAGTTTCGTATCAGCGTCATGTCGATACGGCTTAAGACTAAATATCAAGACGATAAATTTAAAGCACTATGACTCGACTCTTTTATAGATGAATCAATAGATTTAAACACTGTGCACTTTCAGATCTAAGCCTTAGCTGGAAATTTAACTTCACTTAGAGCTGTGGTACACACACTGTGGTGATCCCCACACATTTTCACCACAGAAGAATAATTTTGGAAAGTCAATTTATTCTTTGATCAACTGATTGCCCTAAAGCCATATAAATAATTAAATGTCTCACTGTTTAGCTATTTTCAGTGGTGGCAAGAGTACAAAAAAATCTTACTCAAGTAAAAGTATCATTACTTGCCCAAAATGTAGTGCAAGTAGAGTAAAAGTATCTGTTGTAAATATAAAAGTAAAAAGTAGCCTTTCTAAAAGGACTTAAGAGTAGTGAGTAGTGAGTTTAAATGCAATTTGTGCGGTAGTGTGAAAACGTAACATTATGTAGTGCATTTAGTAATTATTTAAGACCATTTTAGTCAAAATACAGTAGACACCCATCATCTTTTCATTCTTGACATGCCGTCCAAACAGTCTCTGGGACACTTTTAATGCTTCCAAATGGTTAGCTGCTCTTATGCAGCGTTTACACCAGACGCGGAAGGCGCATCAAGCACGAGTGATTTACATGTTAAGTCAATGCAAACACGCGAATAGACATCCTGCAGTGCAATATGTGCGAATGGCGGGGTGTGAATGGCGAGGTGCGAATTGAACATTTTGCGCATTTAAAACGTTTAACGCGCATTTTCAAAAATCTGAACTTAAGCTGCGGTCACACTTGACTTTTCTACCCTTAGACTTCCATTCATACGCACGCGAATGCGTCAGACCGGAAACAAAAGGTCATGTGTCAAATTTCGCAGGTTGCAGTGGTGCAAAGTTTAAGCTTGGTGAATTCTGACCTGCAAAATCACATCCCTTGACTGCGTGAGACCAATCGAGGATCAAAACATGACATTTCTGGACAGAAATTTAAATCATGGAGCAATCGCTTGCTTTTTTAAATGTCTAATAAGCTTTTTTAATCCCACCCCTTTTCACAGCGCCATATGACAGGATATTGCATGCTCAAACTCTATTATGACCGCAGCCTAAAGCAGACATTCGCGCCACGTTAACCAATCAGAAGCTTGCTCTTGTAGGGGACGCAACTGTGACGTACACCTATTGTTGGTGTCCCCGGGGGAACGCGGCTAATTAGGCGCAAATAGCAAGATTTATCTGCGCATTCCACATCTGGTGTGAACACAGCATTAAAGTTGTTCAGTATGATACAATTTAGTTTCTATGTGTGATTTGATTGGAAAAGAATCACAGAACTTATTTTTAGTAATAATATTTTAATATTTCTACTTTAGCCAATCCCCATAGACAAGAAAAAAAAATAGTGACTGCAGGTTGAAGTAAAATAGTGTAGTAAAAGTACCAATTCACCACTTAAAATGTACTCAAGCAAAAGTAAAAGTACACATTTTTAATTCCAATTCCTAATAAAATTACTACTCAATTACCGTAAGTGTTTGTAATTTGGTACTTTACCACCACTGGGTATATTATGACAGTTTACAGCGATTTTTTTTTTTTGTTTGTTTTGTTTTGACATGAAAACTGCATTTTGGTGCCTTGAGTAAAACTGATCTGTTCATGTAAATGATTTTGTGAAGTATTTTGATTTTGTGAAATATTATGACACTTTCAGATGAAGGCTAGGTTCTTAGTTGATTTTGCAAATCGACATGAATTAAACCTTAACTGTCTTATTTATCTTAAAACTTAAGATTAATAAAACGTATACATTTTTAGTACATCATTGTTGCCTTGTGTCAAAATTTTGTATATGTAGACACTGCAAAGTCAGCAAATATCTAGCATGAAATAATACTCCATACCAGCAGGCTAAATCCCAATTTGCATGCTATCCTTCCTATACAGTTTTTGGGATTAGGATTAGTGTGTCCTGAATCATAGTAAACTGAAAGCATCATCTGAAGCATGCATCCATATTTTTGGCACCCATAACCCATTAGGTTTTTAATTTATTTTAGTTGTTAAGAGACAAATACAACAAGGACATTTAATTGGCTTACGTACAGGTCTTTCTGCATACCTAAATCTATGTACGTTCCAATATTCATTGAAAAACATATGTCTGTTCAAAAATATAGGTGTCAGTCGCTTTTGACACGCATCCTTCACTGTTCTCATCAGCCTAATGTGCAAGACCCACCCAAAAGAATCAGCTTAAAACTTAATAAATTGAATTACGCCATTCACTGTAGGCCAGCCTAAAAAGTCCCCTGGTGCCCAAATCTGGAGAAACAGCATTTGGTCATGAATGACGCATTTGCAATAATAATAAAGTCAATGGAGCAAAAGGGAGGGAGACATTGCAGTCAATGGACCCAAATATCCTCCTCAGTGTGTGATAAAATGCTGACGAACTGACAAAAATGGATGCAGTTCATCCCTTCAAATTTTATTCTGAATGATGACAATGAGTCGCTGATCACACTTTCACATTCTTGCTGTCTAAAAATGAGGATTATTCTTTCTGGCATTCAAACAAAAGCACTGAGTGTGTTGTCATTAATTATGTGAGTAAAACTGTCTGTGCCAGGAAAACAAGGCAGAATGAGATCACAGGGAGTGTATGCATGATTTATTGATAAGGAAGATGAGTGTTCTTATCTCATGACTTAACTCATAGTTTCTCTGTGATGGTTTATTCATGCTTTAACCTGCATTTATAATACCAGAGATCACATGGTCAATATGGATATAGCGGTGTTGGGCAGCAACACAATTAATGCAGGTTTTGTAATGATATTTCTTTTGTAATTAACTAGCAAGGTAACGCATCACTTTTCAAATTTAAGTAATAATATTTTGGTTACTTTTTTAACCCTTTGCTGCACAAGCAATAAATTGATATAGAAAAAATGAACTTAGACGGGTCACTTTAGACCCATATAGTGCATTAAAGGGTTACAATGTAGTATAACGCAAGTTCACCTTCATAAGAGAACTTCTAGGTGTGTCTGTATAAACAGACTTTGGGAGTGCTTTAGATGACCAATCACTTCTGAAAATATATAAACGGGCCGATGAAATGCAAATTGAATTTGCAGAGCTTAGCTCCACAAGTGAAACTGATGAGCCAATTAGGGCTTTATCAGTCGGCTGCTGGAGTCAGCTCATCAGAATTGTTCCTTCAGACCCAATCTGAGACCTGAAGAACCCTTTCTGCTGAGCTGACTTCCAACGAAGAAAGCGTTTCCCCACCAGTGCGGGGGAAGACATTTTAGTTGCGGTCAAGCTGGGTTTCCTGTCCCCTTGGCGTTTCGCTGGTGTTTCAAAAGAGCAGTTTCTACAAAGAGCAGAATTCCCTAAGAGAGCACACGGTTGTGCAGCGCGTCTTTTTAAAGATGTCATTTCGACCGTGCGTTTCTGGATGCAGTGGTTTTCTCGCCCCGGATGACAAGCACGAGTATTGTGTCACATGCTTGGGGGTCCAACATGTTGATGCGGTGCTCACGGACACTTGCCCGCATTGCGATGGCTTGACTGTTGGGCAACTGAGATCGCGGCGAGCTCTTTTATTAGGGTAAGTCAACCCTGCTGCTCCCGGCCAAGCGGTTAACCCTTGGGCAGGCCTGAGAGTCACAGTTGAGGATAATCCGTCGCCTTCAGGCCCGCGGACCCCTCACTCCTCATCAGTGCGCTCTGTTTCTGCTTCGAGTGTGAGCACTGGTCCATCCTCCGGGCTGGCTACGCTCTCTTTAGATGACACAGGGGACGTGATGACCATCGAAGCAACGGAGGGCAGGTTGACATGCTCCGATGAAGATCCTGACCCCCTGCCACCCTCCAGGGTTGTCAGTGAGGTTTCAGACCTGGAGTCGAACATATTAGCTGTGTTATCTCGGGCTGCTTCGGCCGTGGGACTGGAGATAGCTTGTCCCCCAGAACCGTGGCCGGACCACTTAGATGGGTGCTACATGGGGGTAAAGAAGCCTTCCAGACCCCCCGTCCCCTTCTTCCCGGAGGTACACAGAGAGCTTGCGCAGGCATGGAGGGCACCTTTTTCTGCCCGGGACCTCGTGCGCTCCTGCTCTCACCTTTTTTGATGGCAGAGCGGCCAGGGGGTATGAGGCGATTCCCCAGGTGGAGCGAGCTATCGTGGTCAACCTGTGTCCGCAGAGCCACTCTACTTAGAGAGGTCTACCCAAACTCCCTTCCAAAGCGTGCAGGTTTTCTGAGTCTCTCATGGCCAGAGCCACACCGCTGCGGGCCAGGCCGCCTCCGCTCTGTACGCTATGGCCACCTATCAACGCTACCAACCTGAGAAGCTGGCCGAGATGCAGTAGTCAGGTTCTCCCCCAGGCTTGATGCATGAGCTCCGCACGGCTACCTATTGTGCTCTCATGTCCACCAAATCGGCTGCCCGTGCCCTGGGGAAGACGATGGCCACATTATTGGTTCAGGGACACCACCTCTGGCTGAGCTTGGCTGGTATGAAAGTTGTTGACAAAGCTCGCTTTCTTTATGCTCCCATATCCCAGGCTGGCCTGTTCGGCGTCACCGTAGGGGAGTTCACCCAGGAATTCTCTGCGGTGAAAGAGCAGTCTAAAGCGATGGAGGAAGTCATCTACCATCAGGCTCGGAAAACTGCTCCTCCCGCTGCCCCTTCCTCATACCCTCCCAAGTTCACCGATGTCCTTTTCACGAGGGTTATACTCGAGAGCGCCCCTGTCTTGCGAGAGGAGATTGCTGTCCTCCTGGTGAAGGATGCAATCGAGCAGGTCCCTCCAGCCGAGATAAGGTCAGGGTTTTACAGACCGTATTTCATCGTGCCCAAAAAGAGCAGGGGTTAAGGTCAATCCTAGATCTGCGCAGGCTCAACTGTCATTTACACAAAATGCCTTTCAAAATGCTCATGCAGAAACGCTTGATTCAGAGCGTCCGTCCGTATCTTCAGAAGTGATTGGTCATCTAAAGCACTCCCAAAGTCTGTTTTTACAGACACACGTCTCCGTCTCCTATGCTGGGAACGTAGGTTACGTACGTAACCAGAATGTTAGTTTAGTTACTTAGCTTTTAAAAAAAAAATACTGAATTAAAATAAACGTAGTTACGTTGAATCCCGCACAAAATAAGAGAATGCAGGAACAGGCAGAAAGGAAGATGGCAGAGTCTTACATATCTGCAATAGAAGTATTCTCTTTATTTTGAACACAAGGAAGAAAACATCTAAATAAGACAAAAAGTACAAAAGTAACGCATTGCTTTAACTGAAGTTTATTTTTAAACTAACTTCGAGAGGATCACATGCTTATGATTGCTTGCGGCAATTCCCAAAAGATGGGTGGCATGGAGGCCCAGTGCTTAGCAGTGTTGCCTCACAGCAAGAACGTCACTGGTTCTAGTACTTACCAAGCCAGCCAATGTTTCTGTGCAGAGTTTACACATTTTCCCAGGTTTCCTCTCACTATCCAAAAACATGCAAATTAAGTTAATTGACTAAACTAAATCGGCACCATAGACATGCTTCTAAGTAGTTATCTCTTAAAAGCAATCACTCTCTGTTCATTAGCTACTACAGCAGGGGAGTTATCAAGATCTGCCAGAGCTCAAACTCTCCTCTCACGTTGGAAACGGGAGGGAGCCCCAGGCTCGAGGATCTTATGAGCTCAGGGCTCTCTCACGGACAGCATGCCAAACAAGCTTTATAATCAATCATCAGCGAAGTGTGAACTCTTGAAACTATCATTAATCTGTTTATATGACATGTAAAACTCTGGGATCAGGAGGTTCTTGAACATAACATTCTCCTACATTCATTTTTTTATGTGTTTTTTTAAAGGGTAAATGGGCTTATACAGCGTATTGTTAATTGCAGAGCTCCTCTATTTAAAAATACCTAATAAGTTCTGAAAATGATCAAGCCTCTGCCAGGTTAGAAAAAGTAACGCAAAAGTAACTAAAACATTACTTACCATAAAAAGTAACTAAGTAACGCAGCTAGTTACCTTTTTAGGGAGTAACCCGATATTGTAATGGATTACTTTTTTAAAGTAGCTTTCCACAACACTCGGACATAATATTGATATTTATAGAGATGGGCAACATAATAATTAAATGACTAAAGCATGTACGACAAATTCCCGAAGTGTGACAAATCTACAAAAATCTATATTTTAAAAGTTGCATTTTACCTTTCTATAGTTTGGATTCTTTTTAATATACACTAGTTTTTTAAAATGTTTTTTTTTTAAGAAAACTATTCTGTTCGTCAAGGCGGCATTTATTAAATGTAAAAAATATGTTAAATATTTATAAAAATTTTAAATAACTGCTTTTTAATTGTATGTATTTTCCTACAAAATGATTACTCCAGTCATTATTGATTTTATTGCTATTACCACTAATAATAATAATAATAATAATAATAATAATAATAATAGTAATGATGGTAATAAAACACTGGAGAAATGAAGCTGAAAATGTAACTTTAAATTCACTGGAATAAAATACAAATTAAATAATAAACTACTTTCAAACCCTTATTTTAAAGTGCAATTTCATTTCACAGTTTTACAATGTGTACTGTGATGAAATAAATGCAGCCTTGGGGAGCAGGAGAACCTTATTTTAAAACATTTAAAATCCTACTTACCCCAAACGTTTGACCAGTATATGTAATTGTTTTATTATGCTCACCATAGCTGAATATACTGAACCAAAACCTATATTTTTTTAATAATAAAAAATGTTTTCTTTTTTTAATATATTTAAACATTTTGTTTATTTTAATTAAGATTAATATTTGCCTAATTGCATGCTTACATAAGTCTTTTCTATCACCTTATAATTGAGAAATAATTGTAGAATGCTGATATGAATTGGCGGCACAGTGGCTCAGTGTTTACCACTGTCACCTCACAGCAAGAAGTTCGCTGGTCAGAGACCCAGCTGGGCCAGTTGCCCTAAAGTGTGGATGTTCTCCCCGTGGGGGTTCTGGTTTCTCCCACAGTCCAAAGACATGCTGTACACTGTAAAAAAATCATGGTTGCCTTAAACTTTTAAGCTGAATCAGATGAACCTTATGAGTACATTGAACTTATATTATGTTAAACTGAAATAAAACTGCTAGCATAACATATAAAATTAAGTTAGAACATGACTTGAACTACAATGAATTGAACACATATGCTGTCATGACTAATTGTTCATATAATTTTTTACAGTGTATAGGTGAATTGGATTAACTCAGTTGGCCGTATTGTTATGAGTGTGTGTGTGTGAATGCGAGAGTACTTGGTTGCGCCTGGAAGGGTGCTGTGTAAAACATATGCTGGAATAGTTGGCGGGTCATTCCGCTGCAGCAACCCATGATAAATAAGGGACTGAACTGAAGGGAAAAAAAATAAATAGATGAATGATATGGAATTTAAGCATTTTTATTAATGCTGAAAATATATGAAAAACTTAATCTAAAAAGTTTCAGGTTCTGAATTAATTTTTTTAATTAACTGGCAATAGCATGAATTTTGCCATTTACTAATTCATTTCAATTCTCTATTTCCCAGTGATACCCATTGACCACATGACTGCAGCTTCTATTTTTTCATAGTAAATCCCTGTAGCTCTCCTCCTCATCCTTGTTAATTGTATGTTTCTTTGTCGAAACGCTGGATCGAATTAAAAGCAGCAGGGAAACGCTGCCTCCAAAACAAGCATTATTGGCCCTGCTAGTTTCATTGCCAACCTGTTGCTGTTGCAGGCTTTTGGCTTTTGGCATTGTTTGGGGCTGTTGCCATGATACTTGAGGCCTACATGTGCACTGCCTGGGGTGTAAGGGAGGGAGAGGGGGAGGGAGCCAGAGTTTAAAACAAAAACAGAGAAAAACGAAAACTCCAAGAATGAGAGGAACACACAAGAAAGACAAATTAAAACCTGAGCAGGTGGAGTGTTAGAGAACATGCATAAATCAGTCACAGGAAGGGGAAGGAATTGAGTGAAGTGAAGGAATACATAAAAGACTCAAAGTTTAAGGAAGACAGGGGGCAGGTCGGCTTTTTAGCATCTCAAAGCATATGGGCTCTATTAAAGGCCTCCTTAAACAGAGGCCCGAGCCTTCTCAAAAACCTCCCAAAGACAACCTCTCCTGTCTCACTGTCCGAGCCTCCCTGGGTATCCCATCCTTAAGAGCCTTTCAGAAAGTAACCGGCTGGCCCAAACTCCTGAATAAGTTGCAGCGGGTGACGTCTTTCGCACAATACCACGCAGGAGCTGCTGCCATCTGGACTGACACTACCTGCCAATCAACAGCAGACATTTTGTTTCACCCAGTGTGCAGCACTAAACTTACTGGCACAGGCCCAACTGCCAGCCGTAGTGCCCATTACTGAGCATCTGCCAGCAGGAACAACCTCCCATGGCCTGACTGGTATAAAGTAAATTGAGCTTCTCAGAAGCTGTGTAAATTAGACAAAGTCATTTCTTCTTAATTAGATTTCAAATCTCTTTCAATGTTACAACTTCAAAGTCTTATAAAATATGCAATGGTGGTGTAAATATTGAGAACATTAAATATTAATATAGTTATAATATTAACTACTGTAAGTTTTGATTTTAATATTTACAGTGAAAACTTCACTATATGAAAAAACACAAGTTTTTTTTATATCATTTTAAGTAATTTAATTTAATTTTTATTGTTCTGAATGCTGTGAGATATAAAGAATTTGTTGTGAAGTGAGGAAAATTCAAACTCTTTTTATAATGTTGTAACGCTTTGGTTAATTTAGCGCTACCAGTTGCGTATTTTACACATTTTCTGAAATAGATAATGGAATGTAACTGATGTCAATGTAAATTTTGTTTATTTCTCTCTGTGCGATTTTACAACTCAGAACAATATGGGTCAACAGTATTATCATATTTGTTATTACATAGTTTTGTGTATTTCACTTAGGAAATTTCAGTTAATGCAACTTAATTCAGAAACCTAAGGCAATCAAAACTGTTTTTTTTTTATTGTCCTAGGACAGGTATAGGTGTTATTCAATAATATTAGGAAAACTTTGGGGTATATATTTTATTTTTCCCCCAATTTCTAATAATTTTGACAGCTTTTCTTCTAGCCGAAATAAAACTAATAAGACTTTCTCCAGAAGAAAAAAAATATTATCAGACATACTGTGAAAATGTCCTTGCTCTGTTTAACATTATTTGGGAAATATTTCATTCATTCATTTTCTTTTCGGCTTAGTCCCTTTATTAATCTGGGGTCGCCACAGCGGAATGAACCACCAACTTATTCAGCATATGTTTCACACAGCGGATGGCCTTCCAGCTGCAACCTATCTCTGGGAAACATCCATACACAGTCATTCACACTCAAACACTACGGACAATTTAGCCTACCCAATTCACCTGTACAGCATGTCTTTGCACTTTAGGGGAAACCGGAGCACACGGAGGAAACCTACGTGAATGCAGGGAGAACATGCAAACTCCACACAGAAATGCCAACTGACCCAGTCGCGGCTCGAACCAGCGATCTTCTTGCTGTGAGATGACAGCACTACCTACTGTGCCACTGTGTCGCCTGGGAAATATTTAAAAAAGAAAAAAAATTCAAAGGGGGGCTAACAATTCTGACTTCAGCTGTGTATATTTATAAATCACCCTTGGCTAGTTAACATAGTAAACCTAGTTAAGCCTTTAAATGTCACTTTAAGCTGTATAGAAGTGTCTTGAAAAATATCTAGTAAAATATTATTTACTATCAACATGGCAAATAAGTTATTAAAATTATTAATTTAAAAAATGTGTTGAAACAATCTGCTCTACATTAAACAGAAATTGGGGAAAAAATAAACAGGGGGCTAACAATTCTGACAATTCTGACTTTAACTGTATATATACATATATATAAACACACACACACATTTGACTCAAAGTTTTTTAGTTCAAAGTTCTTAGAACTGTTCTGTTTGGAGGAAACTAGAAATGAAACCTAGCATATAACATGGCTTAAGTGTATGCTGATTGGGCAAATTTACAACATGTTTTGTTTTCCATTGTCTTCCGATGTAAATTGGTAGTTTGTTTTGAACTAGAAAAAGTAACTGGTTAAAATAACACCCGTACATGGCAATGTATCTCTCTTATCATCTACATGTGATATGATATACCAAAATGTATACAGTTTACAAAAGCTCTGTATTACAGATTTCCGAGTACTGAACTTATTTCTGTCTAAGAATTTTTAATGAGTTATGTTATGCTGAAAATCTGGCTATGCAGTCACTCTACTGCCCTATGGTCAGCAACACTTGGTCAATTTGACCCATAGCAATTCCAGGAAAGCGCCCAGCGTGGGAATGGACATGTAACATCCAGGAGTCGGTTGTTTCTGAGTCAGCTGCTCTTTGCCACGGTAGGAATTTCCAACCACTAATGATTATTCAGTTCAATCCAGTGGTAAGAAACAAACACTTGGAATATCAGCAGAACGGAGAGGAGCTGTGGCTCCACCACACTGTTATTACTGTGAGAGTGGCCATTTTGAGGAGATGCCACTGATAGGATGGTAATAAAGTGAAGAAGTATTTCAAAAGTACTGAGTATGGTCTGAAAAAAAAACATACTGATCTAAGAGAGTGAAATCCAGACCTTCAGTTTGGTTTTTATAAAAGAGCACATAAGGACAAACTAATGCCCAAATAAATGACCATGAACTGATGGCTCTTCAAACTTTTTAATGTAAAAAAAAATAATTTGTAAAGAAATTGTGTGTGACTCATAATTTGTGACTCCACAAAAATTGCATAAATAATAATTGTGAAAGTTCTTACTGTAGTATTTCTCTACTTCCTTCATGTCTGTCACTGTGCTGTTTATCTGATGCAGCCGAAGCAAAGATTGAGGCACACTCTGACATGCTCATTAGAACGGGGGGCGGGGAGAACTAGCAATAAAGGCACAGGCAAAAAAAAAAAAAAAAAACAGCTGCTTAATGTTCAGAGCAGCAAATTCCAATATTCTGAAAGGTATAATAAATAATACGATGGGTGTTTAGAGGTCAAACTTTAAAGATTCTGGAGACACAAAAGACGTATCTTAAATTTTGAAAAAGGGGTAAAATGGGTGCTCTTTAAAGCCTGGTTTATACTTCTGGATCAAGTAATTGGCATGACCCACGGCTCATGCCGTATACTTCTGTGTTGCTCTGCGATAACACTTCCGAAATGCTAGCTGGCAGCAGGTGTTTATGTTCCTCTGTGTTGTTTTTCTTCGCTATTGTTTTGTTTTTTCTGAACGCTATCCTTTTGTGAAAGTAGATTTGATTAGGTTCAACTTTATTGTCATTACACATATACAAGTACAAGGCAACAAATGCAGAAGTGCAAACTCGCTCATTTTGAGGCGGGAACCGGCAGACATGCCATAACTTAAATCATAAAGTAAACACAAAACAAAACTTTACATCTGGAGCTCCTTCACTGACTCGACACTTGTAAACACTCACTCCAACAGGTTCGCGTTGCTCTTGATCCCACCCACTGTCATCAGCGTTACCAATCAGATCAATCACAGAGCTTGCGCTATGTATTGTTGCAATGTGTTGTTACATTTTTTAAAAAGTGCGCGTCAGCGACGGCCACGGCGAGGGCTACAGAGGGCTACCGCTTGACGCAGAAGTATAAATCAGCCTTAAGCCAGATACATAGATGGGTCGGCAGGTCAAACATTCTATCTGAATTTGATGATTGATTTCAACTACTGAGAACCACAAATTACAATTCTTAACTAATAATTTGAATGATATATTTCTTAAAGGACAAAATGAGTAACGTAGAACATTAACTGTGTTTTGCAAAGCTGGTTACTCACTTTAAAAAGACCATGTATATGTTTTTAAGTGCAGCCTCTGTAAATTCTTCCAGCTAAAGTAGCTCTTTACTAGCTTTGGCCATTGATCTTCTCAAAATGGCTTCTTCGCCTCCTGTCGATGCTTTCTGAACCAAGCATCAGCATAAAGAGGCAAATAAATAATCTTGCGGTGTTTCTGACAAGCCATAATCATCAGTCTCATGATCAAACTGAAATCACAGTGCAGATATGCACTGCAGTCGGGGGAAAAAAAGTGGCACAACGCACATACTGCTAAATTAATTCCACACCAGCGCTTACATAACCAGCGGCCTCAGACAAACTATGCCAGCATGAATATGTAATTCATCACAAAATTGCAGAGATGGTGAACCACGCAGGAGCCACAAACAGAAAAAAGACAACCTTAAAGCTGCTCGTGAAAACTTGCAAACATGCCACAGGGGGACCAGCCACAAGAGGATGTGGACATATAGAGACACCATCCCGACAGATTCCAGCCGAGCTCAGACAGGGAGCAAAAAGAGTGGCATGGAAAGCTGTGATTCAGTGCAGTTAGCAGAGACTGACTCGACGTTAATGAGCTCTCCCTCTGTATATACGTCTGCAGGAAGCTACAGTCTTACATAAACACTTGGCGTATAAAGGCTTCTCATAAATGGAAACAGTAAAAATGATAGAACGAGGTGTTTTAGAGACCTTAAACCTGTGAGACAAGGCTAGCCGGCGGGGCACGTAGTGTCCTTACGAAGACAGTGCGCTGACCACATTTACTAACGCTGTATTTCAGAGCCCTCTAACATATGAGAGTGATTTAACTCATCTATTATTTTCCGACTCACTGACGCAAGCACCTTTCCACCCCCCTAGGTGATCTCATCCGGAGCAGAGTCTGGACGCTGCTGACACGCAGTAACAGGCCACTCTATTTCAGGCTTTTACTGTATAAGAATGTGCCATGAGCTGAGTCACATCCACTTTAAACACAAACGGGAATCTTAATATACTTGGGTGGTGGGGGGATGGGGGGGTTCATTCAAAACTTCATCCCATTCGAAAACAAAATGTCAATAGATCAGGTATCATGCTGTGCAAGAAGCTTAGTGGTGTTTGACTAGTTTGAATAAGCTTTATGTAAGCACTGAGCGAAGAGTGATTGGAGTGTGTATGTGTGTATTCTGGACACCGGACGTTCCAATCTGGGCCAGTTTTTGAGAAGTCATGTTACTTTTTAATTTATGGTCACAAAAAAGCAAAAATATACTAAATATTTGCAATAAACATAAAGTCGCCTAATAGAGAGTTTCACAGTGATCCCATAGAAGAAATATTTTTAGTCCAAAGATCTAAAAAGTAGATCAAAAAGACAATTCATTGGCATTGATGCTTCCATTAAACATTGTTTACATCGTCAACATAAGGTTCTTTTTAGCGGAAATGGTTTTTAACAGTACAGTAAAGGCATTTCACACACACATAAATGATTCCTTTTGGAACTCTTTACTGAAAAGTTGTTTTCAGTAATTTTGTATATGGGAGACGTTCCCATGTACAGAAGTTTGCATCAGCTGGTAAAGACCTTCAACCCACCTAGGTAGGTGTGGCTTTAACACTACTCTGAATTTAATTTCCTCTGTTTAATCCATCATTGTCAGACAAACACAAGTAAAATCAAGCACTACAGAGCAGTTTTATAGTGGATACTAGGGCTGGGCGATAAAATTGATATCGATATTTATTGACGGAACCACCATTGTCAATATCGATAAAAAAACGATTTAGAATTATTTAGTTCCGGTATAAAGCACTATAGTTTTATTAAAAGTGGCTGATGAACGTGTGCCTTGGAAACAGTGCCAATAAGTTTAGGGTGAAAGTTTGTCATTTCCAATGAAGTCGCGCGACTTGAGCGACGCGCCCATGTTGTGCAGGTGGTGCACACATACACATGTGAACCGTGCACATTTTTGAGCCGCATCTACAGTAGTTAAAAACATTTGAACTTTTCTGAATGCTGAGAGCACACCGCCATTCATGCTAGTAGAATTAACCAATCTGCCTCACACTTTGTATGGAATATACACATTTCAGTAATAACGGCAGACTAATTACCTCAGACAAACACAGCGCAGCCAAACACTGCAGTGCTTTTTACTTTTCTCCATAAACTTGTTGCAGCAATGGTTTTTCTGCAACCATTCCAGATTCCAATTGGAACCAATTCCAGAAACCATGCGCGTGCACTTGTTACTTAAGGTTAGAATAACAACACATGCGAAAATGAGTGCCATATAGCAGCATTGAGGAGATTATAAACAATAAAAGATGTAAAGATGTCGCCAGAGTGGCTTTTTGGTTTCTTTTCTTGTGCATCCTAGCCACTAGCTCCCCATCTGAGACATGTTTTAGCGTAGGGGTAATGTAGCCATTTAAGTATTTAACAATTTGTATTGTTATAATATGTATTTAAATAATTTGAGTTTTACTGCATCATTATTATTGACATCTTACAGATGTTGTTCTACCTTTATCATTGCACACACTTTGTAGCATTTTATTCATCAAGTTTAGGAGTCTCTTTAACACTTATTTATTTTATTATAAAGAGATCAGAAATTTTGTTTAAATATTTTTGTTTTTGACTATTGAACATATTTGCCTTAGTAATGTTGGCAAATTAAAATAAAATGGTTTAAAAAAAAATCTAATATTCCTAAATGTATTTTGTAAGATAATTGTCAATATCAGATGATATGAAACATGATATTGTGATAATATGTTTTGCAATATCACCCAGCTCTAGTAGATACTGATGTTCTGAAAGTTACTGTAGATACTGAAAATATTAATGAGCAACACTGACACCTTTTCTCTATATAAACTTTGCTGTGATTGACTGGGGACACTTTCACATCAGTATTATCAGATGATTTCTGTACATTTGTTTGAATAATTTCAACAAATTTTAGGAAAGAGGAAAAATAGCGCCAAGCTATTTTGAATTTAAAGTTCTATTTTTTTTACTCCTAAAAGAATTGTAAAAAATGTTTTAGTATATATGAACCTGAAGTGTAGTTTCAAAACATTGAATTTCCACAAAATGGTCTCCACAAAACAAAACCAAACCGCTTAGTTGACTCCTGTAAATCAATCCACTCGCAAGGCCCTGCTTTCAAACAAACAAACCAGCCACAAAAACTTAACAAGCTCAACAAACACTCTTTACAGCAGATATAAATACCTATAGGTGACAAAAAACACAAAAGACGTCTCATTTATGTCTTCTAGAGGACAGTGATGTTAAAATGAGAGTAAACTGAGACTTTTGTTTACGCCTCATGCTGCTTATATGGTTTTCCTGTGGGAATCTCACATGTCTCTCTCTGGAGAACCAGAAAAGAGCACAATATTTGACAAGATACCAACGTTTGTAACAGTCTTACTGTCTTAATTTTGTCTTCATTACTTCAAACATTTTAAAGGAGACATCTGGTGACAAACTTAAATGAAGCACAACAGAGTTCACTATTGTATCTTTGTATCTCTGATAAATCAAAACAAAAGCCCAACTTACTCAGCCCCCAAAATAACACAGTATCATTAACATTCTCGCACAGCAGAAAGCACTAACAGTGCTGCTAAAACTTCAAAGAGCGTCTTCTCACCCCAAACCCTATCAGCTTTAAGAAAGTTAATCATTCATTTCACATCACTTCAAAGCTCCCGTGAGCTGCAGTGGTAATCTGAACTCTCGTGCATTCGCAGGCTGCAATAAATCCAGTGGTGTTGCTGACATACCCATAGTGCTCTGCATGGCTGCCTCCTCGCGTCTCCCCAGCCTGTCCTGGAGGTACAATCCCAGTCAGTTCACTGTACTTCTGCTGCTTCTCCTCTCTGTATCACTTTGCTTCTCTCCTACATGCTCATTCTCCGTGCTCCTCCTCCTCATGCCAAAGTTTGCTCTCTTTTCTCTGGCAGAAACCCCCTTCCTCTGTGTCCCGTCCTCTGCTGTTTGCCGCCAGCACCGCCCCCTTCTCCTGCTACCCTCCTCCCATTCGCACTTTGTCTGTGGCCCCTTCCTCCTCCACCACCCCCATCCTCACACACATTTAATCCCTCCTCATACTTGCTCCCTTTTTTCCCCTTGTCTTTCTTCTACCTTTTGCTGTTCTTCATCTCTGACCACGACAGTGTCTGTGGAAAATGGACGACTGCTGTGCAGTTTTTAAGTCTGACATTCAGTGGCTACTTTAAACTTACTGGGCAGGCTGTATCATATTTGATAAGAAGATTTGAAGGGTTCTAAATTGTCAGTGTAATCAAAACTTTGTTGGATAACTCTAGTGTACAATTGACTATATGCCTTCTGTTGTCTTCTTGACAGTTGTGTAATAAGTTTAAGGTCCTTTAGAGTCATTTCTGAAAATTTCCCTTATCAGGACAGGTTGTGGTTTATTTGTCTTTATGTCACATCTTTAAATGATGGTATGGTATGGTATTAGAGGAGTAGCCTTGGATTGGATAATTAGTTATTTAAAAAATAGGCAACAGTTTGTGGAAATTGGCAACCATAAATCATCATATTTAAATGCAAAGTGTGGCATACCACAAAGATCAGTTTTAGGTCCAATATTGTTTATAATTTACATTAATAATATGTGTAAGATTTCAGAGTTGTTTAAGCTTATTTTATTTGCAGATGATACAAGTATCATTTTGTTCTGGGCATAATTTACCAAAATTTATGGAGTTGATTAAAACAAATTAATAAATTGAAATTGTGGTTTGACGTAAACAAATTGTCATTAAATATAAGTAAAACAAAAGGTTTTGTTATCTGGGAAATTAAAAAGTAGACATAATATAGATTTCCAAATTGATAATAAAGTATTTAAGTATAGAGATTATGCAATTATGTTTGTTGGTTTTATATTGGATCATAAAATTAGTTGCGGAAACCGCAAATAAATAATGTAATATCAAAAATAGTAAAAACTGTAGCAATAGTGTAAAAAGCAAGATTTATACTGGACAATATATCAATGTATATATTATATAACACACTTATGTTGCCATATATGAGCTATTGTGTGGAAATTTGGGGGAATACATATACCCCAATATATATATATATATATATATATATATATATATATATATATATATATATATATATATATATATATATATATATATATATATATTCCCCAATATAATATATATTTACTTACAATCCTTATGTACAATGCAGAAAAAAGTAATTAGACTGATAGAAAATGTGGGGTATTTGGAGCATACAAATCCTTTATTTTTTTAAATTGAAAATACTTAAGTTCAATGATTTGGTTGAATTTAAAACAGCACAATTAATGTTTAAAGCTGGGAATAAAATACTTCCTAAATGCATACAAAAGTTTTTTGAAGAAAGACAAGGGGGATATAATCTGAGAGAAAAACATAATAGGAGGTTGAAAACAAGGACAACTTTAAAAAGTTTGTGTATGTCTGTTTGTGGTGTGAAATTATGCAACATTCTGGAACAGATTTTCAAACAATGTCAGGATATTACTCAATTTTAAAATTTGTATAATTATACATCATTAAAGGAATATAATGATGAAGGTGATTGAAAAAGGATCAAATGAGAAAGGTATGATGAAATTTAAATAATGGCTATTTGCAGTACTATGTATTTTTTGGGGGTCTATGTTATAAAAAGTAAATGTACAAATAGAATCAAACATACAATATGTCAAAGATGCCAAAAGGATTAAATGTGTCTCATGTAAAAATAAGAGATAAGTAAAAGAAGAAATAAGTTTAAGTGATGAATGACATGTGTGGTAATGGAGTGGGAAAATAATAAGCTTGTGCTTCATCTTGCTCCATTTTTGACCATGTTGAAATGTATTTTCGAAAATGAATAAATCAATTCAAATCAAATCAAAATGAAATACCTTGAAAATTATTGTTGCCAGAGTTTGAGATGAACACTCTAAGGTATAGATCCTTTGAGTTAAACACAAAATAACATATTATGAAGAAGGCTGGAAACCTGTAACAATTGATTTCTATGGTAGGAAAAACTATGGACATCAATGGTTACAGGTTTCCTGCTTTCTTCAAAATATCTTATTTTTTTAAAGAAAAAAGAAACTCAAATACATTTTGAACAAGTGAAAGATGAGTAAATTTTGGATGAACTATCACTTTAAGCCCAGAAATACTTATATTATGTCAAATTAGGAACATTAATGCAACAGTTAATTTTTTACAATGTTTGACACAAGTGCTGTGCGATTATTTGAAATGTTTAAAATGTTACAATTGGCTAATCGCAAGAGGCTGCGATATGAAATACATACGTATCATTTCATTTCTCCCGCCTACAGCAAATGCGTGACTGCCGTCTGTGTGTGACAGTCTTACTAGCCAATTTAGTGAGCTTACTTTCATTCTGCCCAATAAGAATTGCACAACGGAACTATGTGGAACGCCCACAATAAAAAAACAAACAGGTAAGTGCAGGCGAGTAGGATGATGACATCTGCTGCTTCAGAAGCATGAATAGACAAATTAATATCAAAGAAAAACAGGACATCGGTAATATGGGAATATTTTGACACTGAAAGAGTGGAAATTTGTAAGAGCTGCCCTTGACAATACAACAACTAGCTGATAAAAAAGCTCCACAGGCGACTATGAGGAGTTTCTTTTTCAAAAGTCAATTGAAGGTATCGCTAGTGATTCTCAATCTAGTAGCAAACAACAGCAAAGTTTAAGCCATGTTAAATGTTCTGTATTTTTATAATTATTATATTTCTGTTTGTATAATAAGCTAGACTATCTTCCTAATTTGAGTTAAAATTGTTTAGAGAAAGGTAAGGTCATTTTATTTGTGTTTAATGTTTGCTCTAGAGAAAAAATGTGTGTTTTATTTCTGAATATTTACAAATAAATTTGAATAAATGTTTAGGTATGTTTTTATTTTTTCAGTTTCTTTAGCGGTAAGAAGCTAAAATGCAGATTATTGTAGGTTATTAAGTTATTATTACTTATTGTCATTATGGGGTATTGTGTGCAGAATTTTGAGGAAATAAATGAATTTAATCCATTTTGGAATAAGGCTGTAACAAAAAATGTGGAAAAAGTGAAGCGCTATTAATACTTTCCGGATGCACTGTATAATCAGACCAAAACACAGGCAGCAAAAATGGGGGATTAATCATTTTAACATTTGTGGATAAATGTGCTAGCTACATCAAACCTTAGTAAGTCATGCTGCATGATTTATTTAAATACTCGGCTGTAAATTTTGCATCTGCAAGAGAAAGTCCTACAAATACATAAGCCAAAAGGTCAGCTGTAAGAATCAATGTGTTCAAGCATTTCCATTAGATTTTATACCACAGGATGGGTTAAATGAATGTGCACATCATTTTTTAAAGGGGTGGTCCATAGCATATTTTTAAGGTTTGGTTGTGTTTATAAGATGTAAAGCAATGTGTGCTCATGCTTTATTTGTAGAAAATCACATAATTTTTTCATATATCTTACTTTGATTATATACTGCTACTCAGGTAACATGAAAACAGCTGTCATATTTCCTAGTTTCTGCGAAAGGCCCGCTCTCAAGAGGCTCTGATTGGTCAGCTAACATAATGTGCTGTGATTGGCGAATCGGCTCCGGGTCACCACGTCATGCCTTTACAATCACGCGCGTTAGCGCTCTGTAAACAGTGAAGCTGTTAGCTGCCTGAATCAGACAGAAAATAAAGAGCACACACCTAAGCACACCTCACGCTCAAACCTCATGCTCTCTAAAATATAATTTGACAAGTGTCTTTCATATATATTCAAATTAAGCAAATGTAAGTAATATGAAACGTTTACATATCTTTTGGGAGTTTGTTATTTGAGATAAATTATGCATGGAAAACGTCTGCATAAAGATACAATGCACACGCTGCTGAAGATTGTGGATGTTTAAAGGAGTTTTACTGATAAATATGAATTTGTAGCTAAATTGTTAACTGTGCCAAAGAGCATTTCCCGTTGTTTACATCAGTGTTTACATCCTTGCTACAACATACCATTAACGCTAAAAACTGTGCATGTAACTGATCAATTTTAACAAATAAAATCTTAGGTTATGCCTCACAATCCACAGCTTCGTCAGTTGGAGGAGTTTTTAGCCGAATCCACTGGATTCCAGCACTGAACTGGGAGAGATTCTGGAAGCTGTCCTTTGTCAAATGTTAGCTGTATATTTATTTTAAATCTCTGGAGCATTATTAAAATTAAATTGTAAGCACTTCTCTCTTTGTGTCGTGTCCTTTGGAAGACCAAATACAAAAAAAGAAGATGCTCTGTGGAAATAGCAGCGTTTGGACGGCATTTTAGCTTTCTGTGCTGTAACATTAAATCGCATCTGGCCATGCGATGGCCATGTATGCGTATGGTGAATGCATGTAACCTGAAGCATTTATGATCTCATTAAGCTGGAAGCATTTTTTGTAGTCCCCAAATTCATTCGCTGTAGGCTTTGCTAAGCTAATTCTGTAAAAGCCAATGTCTCCCTTTGCATTGAACTTTAAGCATTTTCCACTTAGAGATGTTGTTTATGTTCATACAGCTACATTACACATTTAAAATATGATATCATAGTGGACCACCCCTTTAAGTGTCATTTTTTATAAACATAATTGTTATTATAAGTATGACAGTGACTATAATAAGCATGACAGTGACTACAAAAATGTCAACAAGAGGCAGTTAAGGAGAGTTATTTTACATAAAAAAAAAAAAAAATCTGATGTTGAGTTTTATTTCAATTAATTAACATCATCTAACATCAGGGAGTGGTTTTGCATTGTTACTCAGCTAATTATTAATGAAAATCGCTTGACTTTGAGTACTGAGAGTCACAAAAAATTATGACAATAACTACAAACCAAAATCAGGACTAATGCAACTGAAACACAAACACACAAACACACAAACACACACACACACACACACACACACACACACACACACACACACACACACACACACACAGGTAATTCTTTGTGTACAGTTAGTTGTCCAATAACTGGATAAAAGTAAACCTCTCCAATCAAGTCAAACTCTTCGTCTGTTTATTGGATTTTCCTGAGATATACGTTAATCTCAAGGCATGCTGGGACATAAATGCATGACTCACTCTAAACATTGACTCATCACAGGCCCTTCTAATGATTCAACATATGAAAGAGCCCCGTAAACACACTTGGTTACCACAAACACACACGTAAGGGTCTGTTGCTCCGTATGACATCATAACAAAAGAAAGTTTTGTGCAAAGTAAATATAGAAGAGGTTTTGCAAATCTCTGTGAGAAGGAAAAAGACAGAAACCATTTGGGTGTGTGCTGTTTTTTTTAAAGAGTCCCGAGGATTTTCTCATAAACGTAGCTTTTACATTAGTTTGTCAGTGAGCACATATCATCAGAGAATTATGTCATATAATGAAAAGACATTTTGAAATACAACAGCCAACATTTTCTGAAAAGTAACCACTTTTTGTTTCCTAAATAGACCCAGATTAAATCATATTTTTACACTACATTATCTTAATTAATCAAGACTCATTTCATCGACCACTTTATTGGGTACAGTTTATTAGTACCAGGTTTTGCCTTCAGAACTGCCTTAATGCTTCATGGCATACTGTAGATTCAACAAGGTACTAGTAATATTCCACAGAGATTTTGGTCCATATTGACAGGAAAGCATCACGCAGTTCCTGCAGATTTGTTGGCTACACATCTATGATGCTAATCTCCCGTTCCACCTCATCCCGAAGGTGTTATGTTGGATTAAAAGCTGGTGACTGTGGAGGCCATTTGAGTACAGTGAACTCATTGTCATGTTCAAGAAACCAGTCTGAGATGATTCAAGCTTTTTGACATGGTGCGTTATCCTGCTGGAAGTAGTTTTCAGAAGATGGGTACACTGTGGTCATAAAGGGATGGACATAGTCAGCAACAATACTCATGTAGGTTGTGGTGTTGACACAATGCTCAATTGGTACTAATGGGCCCTAAGTGTGCCAAGAAAAACCCCACACCGTTACACCACCACTAGCAGCCTAAACTGTTGATAAAAGGCGGGATGGATCCATGGTTTCATGTTTTTGACGTCAAAATCTGACCCTACCACCCGAATGTCACAGCAGAAATCAAGACTCATCAGACCAGTGGTACCCTGTGTGGTCTTTTGCTGCTGTAGCCCATCCGCCTCAAGGTTGGACGTGTTGTGCATTCAGAGATGCACTTCTGCATACCTTGGTCGTAATGAGTGATTATTTGAGTTTCTGTTGTCTTTCTGTCAGCTCGACCTAGTCTAGCCATTCTTCTCTGACCTCTGGCATCAACAAGGCATTTGCGCCAACAACCATGTCATGTTCAAAGTCACTTAAATCCCCTTTCTTCCCCATTCTGATGCTCAGTTTAAACTGCAATAGATTGTCTTGACCATGTCTACATGCCTGAATGCATTGATTAGCTGCCATGTGATTGGCTGATTTGAAATTTGCATTAATGGGCAGTTGGTCGGGTGCCTAATAAAGTGGCTGATGAATGTATAAAACTAAAAAAAATCTTTACAAAGAGAAAAAATGATTGGCGATGGTAGAAAATACACTATGGCAAAACTTTACACTTATACTGTATGTAAAAGTGTAAACAACTCACTATAATTTCCCACTTATCAAAATGATTTAATTTATTTTTACTCTAATTTTAATAAAAAAAAAAAGAATCAGTAAAATGTTAAGAAAGTAAGACTTGTTTTGCTGTTGTTTTAAAGATATTCATCAAAGAATCGAGTGAAAAGTATTAGGCAGCACAACTAGTTTTCAACACTGATAGTGAATAATATGTACTTGACCATATTATTATATCAGAATTATTTCTGAAGGATCATGCGACATTGAAGATATTGAAAAAAATACAGAAATAACATAGATGTTATTGAAATTGTAAAAATCAATTTGTTATGATTTACTGTTGGGGCGACACGGTGTTGCAGTAGGTAGTGCTGTCGCCTCATAGCAAGAAGGTCGCTGGTTCGAGCCTCGGCTTGGTCAGTTGGCGTTTATATGTGGAGTATGCATGTTCTCCTTTTGTTTGCATGGGTTTCCTTTGTGTGCTCCGGTTTCCCCCACAGTGCAAAGACATGCGGTAGAGGTGAAATGAGTAGGCTAAATTGGCCAAAGTGTTTGAGTGTGAATGAGTTTGTATGGATGTTTCTGCGTAAAATTTACTGTATTTTTTATCAAATAAAAGCTGACATTTTTTAAAAATGTATTTTCAACCCCAAAGTTTGAACTCTATTGTTTAGCACTGTATGTAAAAGAAATCTGAAAAACAGCAAAACATAAAATACACGATAAAGTAAATTTTTCCAAACTTTAGAAAGTACTTTACTGGCTATTGCCAAACAAAAGCAGAGGAGCAATATGTGTTAACCTGAAAGTAAGAAATAGTAAATAAAGAGACTGTCAAGTGAAAAGAACAAGAGAAAAGGGCAATGAGAAGGAGAGATTGAGGGAGGGAGGAAGGAGAGCTAATGAAGCGTTAGGAACAGATGAGCATTGGAGTGATTAATGGACACTTGGCCTCCAGGGGATGATCATATGAACATACACTCCTCATACACAGTGGAGAAACTAAACATGATACTCCACACATACATCTTAATGTACATCCACACATTGCTGAGTAGGAACTAACTGTGTGAGTTAGTTAGTTTTACTATGTTTACTTACAGTATTTTCATCTTCTGAAACATGCTGTAACAAATACTCTAAAGCAATTTATGTAATACAATTAATGTCAAGCCAACAGATGTGCAAACTACACATTGCATTAGTGCCAAATGGGAGACACACATGGTCACTAGTTTCAAGATGTATTATTTTTATTTATGCTTGATATTTTTATAGTGCCATTTACATTTATTCAATTAGCAGAATCTTTTATCCGAAGCGACTTAAAAGCGGAGCTAAAAGAAGCAGTTCAAAACATTAGAAAGTAGCTGTACTGTATATAAATGCTATGACAGATTTTATTTGTTTTTCCTCTCTACGAGCGTACAAAAAGAAGAGAACATGTCTTACAGGTTGTTTGTCAAGCCCTTTCACCTGTGTGAAGCACACTCAGAATTTATGTTAACAGTTATTAATTCTTAAGGGTGCTTTCACACTTGGTCCAAATGCCTGGTTCGAACCCAAGTTCAATTGTCCCCCCTCAGGCAGTTTGCAAAATGGAGACGTCTACATATCACGGTCATTCGACAATTCTTTTGGTTTTGTTAACAAAAGCAAAATACAGAGAGTCACTTGCGTCTATCTGAACACAGAACACAGAAAGAGCATTTCTGGGTATCTTTCTTGTCGGAGATACTGCTGTCCTAAAAAACAAAAAAAAATAAATAAATAAAAAGGAAATAAAAAAATCTTACATATACCTTAAGAACAGTATTACAGATTTTTTAAAAAAAGATTTTTGCAAACAGCAGTATACCTTGAAAACGGTTATCACCCTATGCCTACGGTGCAGTTTACAGGTGCGCACCCGAGTTCAGAGGACATCGTTCACACTAGCTAAACTAGCTAAAGCATACTTTGATGTCAACTGAACCCGAGTGCAGACCAAAATGCTAATGTGAAATAAAAAGAGCTGAATGGAGCATACACTAACCTACGTTTTTTCAGTCATAAGATAACAAACAGTTCAAAACAGCAGCATTGCAAACAAGCAACATAGACTCAATCTGAAAATGTAGCCCTTCATTTCTGGACATTGTGAACTATGTAGCCAGAGGAACATTTTGTTATTTTAAACGAACACTGCAGGGTGGTATTATGTCATTCCTTTTCATGCTTACCAGCCGACCGCTTACCTGCATATGGACGGCTTTCCAATTATTACCAGTTTGTCCAACAGCTCGCCATTTACGTGGACGGACTTGACACAAAGAGGAGTTGACCACGATAATGGGAGTAGAACGGTTCCAAAACAGAAGCCGAAAAATAAAGTAAACAAGTAAATAACAAGGTGAGAATGTGGTAAAATCTGAAAATGAAGAATCAGGCTCCGGAATCAGGCGAGGGCTTTTATTTTTTTGGATTGCTTCAAAAACATGTTGGCTTAAGAGAAGTGGGTGGGCAGGTCAGTCTGTGCTTTTGAAAACATTATTGGTTGGGTTTAGGGATGGAGGAGTGTGGGTCAGATGATCGGTCTGTCAGCCAGTCGACAGCGGCCTCAGGTTGATTTAGACAATAAGAGCAGGTGCAAATGCCACTCGCGAGAGAAATTTGAGATCTCAAAAGTGTACACAGCAACCTCTGGTGGATTCACAAGAAACAGTAACTGCAAAATAAAGTACCTCCTGGGACATATCTGGTGGTCTCCAGAAATGTATATAGCGGTACGTTTTCAGAACGAGCCTGGGTTGCAGACAAACATATAAATATGGATTGAATGATAGTCACTTCAGTGAATATGATTGGAAGTAGACAAATGAGCCTGTATTATTAATTTCAGCGGCTGTTATCTCAAAATAACATACTAGGAATATTGTGACTGACTAATCAGAATCAATTATTTCAGACGGCTGTGTAATAAAAAGATAAATAAATGCACTTAGTAGTTTATTCGGATTTGCATTTATTTAAAACATGTATCCCTTTTAATTGGACATTGTTAAAAATCAATCCACTATTAGCTCTTTAAAAATTTTCAAACTCCAGTTTCATTCACAATCACAAGTCAAGAAACTCCCATGTAATGTTTAAGATAAAAAAGTCTTGACCAAAAAGTAGTCAAATATGGTTTAGAAACTCAGTTATAGACTGAAATTTGGAAGTACTGCTACAAGAACAGCAAGCTTAGAGATTCTTCCAGTACTGTACTGGTTAAATCTGTTGTTAACGGGCATTGAACAGCCTTGATAAAGTATGAATGGGGGAAGGGGAATTCCCCCCCACCCCAAACTTCCCAGTCCTGCTGTCTCTATTCAGTTCACAGAGGAAGAAATGAAACAGAATAGAGTTGCTCAGGAAAGAGAGAAAATTAATGATAGTGAAGGACAAAAGACCGAACAAGAACTTAATCCCCCTCAAGTGCCCCCCCCCCCCCTCTCTCTTTCTCTCTCTCTCTCACACACACACACACACACACACACACACACACACACACACACACACACACACACACACACACACACACACACACACACACAGATTTAATCAAGCATACACACACAAATGCATAAAAACACACACAAAATGAGAGGTGCTCAAAACCTCCAAATAAACCACTTGACCCTCGTCGACAGAGAGAGGAAAGAAGGGGCAAAACCGCAAAACAACTGTTGAGCGGCAGACTGGGGCATGCTGGGAGTTTCATTGCTCCATTGATATCTGCAGATTTAGATACATTCATTACATTCAACAAATTATCCACCCTTTACATACTTATTTAATAAATATTTTGTTTTAAAGGGCACCTATGGTAAAAAATCTACTTTTCAAGCTGTTTGGACAGACATGTGTGTAAGAATAGTGTATAGACCTTCATATTGGGGTGATAAAAACACCCAGTCCTTTTTTTTTCAATTTAACAACATAAAAACGGTGGACCAATTGGAGCGGTTTTCAGAGCGACCGCAACTTGACGTAGGAGTGCGGTCCCCCCTCCCACCAATATTGATTGACAGGCCCATTGATTGACGTCACCATATCCACAGTTTGTTAATTCACTTCTGCTATTTTCTGCCATATAACTAAAGGAACATCCTTATGCTGCGTTCACACCAGACGCGGAACGCGCAGACAAATCGCAATATTCGCGCGTAAATAGCCGCATGAATATTTGAATTTACTAGCTTCATTCACGCGTCAAATCCCGCTTCATTTGTGCGTCAAATCCGCTTCCATCGCGCCATTCACACCGCGCCATTTGCGCAATTCGCGTTATTTGTGCTGCGACATTCGCGCGTATAGCGCCGCAGGATGTCTATTTGCGCGTTTGCATTGACTTAACATGTAAATCACTCTCGCTTGACGCGCGTTCCGCATCTGGTGTGAATGCAGCATTACTCTATTTTTCGATGCAAGGCCCATTGGACTCAACAAAAGATCAACATTCACCACATGATTGCTGTAATCGAAATTATTGTTTGTATCTATAGGTAGGTTTGCAAACGTGTACTTTCATTGCATCTACCTTACACTTCAGCCATTTGCATTTCTCGAGGTCACAGAAGCTGCCTGTGATCTTAACTAGATGCAGCTGGAAAACTGCATGCGCGTTGTGTGCGTCTCTGGAAATAAAATAACAAACTTGCCTGCATGTCGCACACCAGAAGCGCCGCTCTGCGAGGCGCGATGCTGATGCAGCACCATGCATTTTAGAAACCTAATTATAGGTTTCTATCAGGATACACACAATGGAGCTTCAAGATGGACAGCCGCCCACTTCAAGCACCGTTGTGTTTACCCTGATAGAAACCTATGTTCAGATTTCTAAAATGCGTGGCGCGACAATTTTGGACACTTCATGTTTCTGTCGCGTCACAGAGAGTGTCTGGTGTGCCGTGGCGCAGCGCATCCGGTGCCTCAGTCAAGCTCGACACTTTAAACTAGCAAACAGTTGTCTTTAAAACTATACAAACACAAATGATTGTGTACTATCTGCTTGGTCTGTGTCCGAGTCATACATGTACTGCTGAATGCTCCTTCTCACAGTCTGCCTGTCTGCTGCAAACACAGAGCGTAAGCTCTTGGCTCCGCCCCCTTGTTACGTTGGGCGGGAAGCCAAAACTAATTTTCATGTGAAGCAACATGCCCCTAAAACAGCAAACTGTGTAAACGCCCCCAACATGACACTTTTGAACACCATTATAAAAAAAAAACTTTGTTTTAAACTGAACCTAAAATGGCACACTCAGAAGAACCATAATATTAATATTAAATTGAAAAAAGGGTAAACTATGTGCACTTTAATTGTCTGACTGTGATTGTTTTCAGTTGCCGTTTATACTGCTGTGTTCAACCCATTTTAAAGACAACATAAACCTGTTTACTTTGTAAAAGAATTGACTTGACATGATTCATCAGTGCACTTTATTCCTAATCTTAGTAACCTTTGATCATGATGTAATCACTTGTTTTTTCTCTAAACTCATAGTTGGCATCCCTCTTAAAGCCTGATCTCTTCAGCTACTTGTCACACTTATACCAATTTTCACAACACAATCATCTCAAAAAACCAAGTTGATATTATTTTTTTTCCTTGTTATATAATCTTTCACTCACATTAGGCCCTTTCACACACACATACCTTTCCGAAAATTACCAGCAATATTCAGAAAAGGGATCATGTGTGAACTAGGGTTGGGTATGGTTTGGGGTTATTTCGATAACGTTGCTAAATCGATACTTTTAAAACGTTAAAGGTGCCAAAACGGTGCCTTAATCAATATTTTTGTGTCACAAAATTATGGTGGATGACTCTAGAAAAACTTTTATTTGACAATCTTTTAAAAAAAACTATGTTGATATTAAAGTTTAAAGTAAACATCAATTCATATTTTATTGATTTTTATTGAGGTTGGGTAAAAGGCCTGTCACCATGGGGAAGATAAAGAAAGTAGATATTACAAGTTAGTTAGTTAAACTATTATGTTTAAAAATGTGTTGTAAATAAAAGACGGAAATCAAAATGAATAAAGGCAAAACTAAACGAGTTAAATATGACTTACTTGAGCGTGACTGAAAACTACATTTGATCAATGTGTTACATCTGTTCTATGGTACTTGCTGACTGTTTGTAAATTCAATACTGCTTTTCCTAACGTAAAACTATGTACACTAGATTTCTGATTAATTATGGTCTCTGCATAGCCGAGGACTTCATATATTAAAAGTGTTAAAATCGCTACTACCTCAATTTGGGCGTCAATCTTTGACGAATGCGGGGAACTAGGCTAATGCGCGCAGCACCGTCACTGACAGTGAGAGCAAATGCACGTGAAAGCTAGTGCCCGAGAGAGCGAGTGCCTGAGAGAGCGAGTGCATGTGACACCTAGAGCACGCAGAGAGAGGCCTCAGTCATATCTCTACAGTCTGCCACTGATGGCTGATCTCACTTCTCTGTGGCGTTTTGACACAAAAATACACGTCCAAATTTAGGGGGGCCAGAGGGGGGCCAAGCTTGTTGACACGGGAACTGGTGGAAGAGTGCTCTTTTAATGGAATTTGATACCGCACGTTAAATAGAACGAAAACAACCTCCGCAGGTGTCTGTGGTCTTTTAGGGTAATCAAAAATCACTGTTTACATGGTAGTCTAGACTCTAAATTAGAATATTGTCTAAATCATACTAAAATCGGATCATTGGTGTCCATGTATGTACTCATTGAGTATGTGATGTCAAAGACCTCTGCATTCCTCTAATTTTAGGCCCTCATATGTGTCATTTAGTTTGACGTGTTTCCCCCTAAAGACTGGTTTATACTTCTGTGATCGGCATGACCCAAGGCGCATGCAATGCGCGTAGCTGTGCATTCATACTTCTGTGTGCTGTTTCTGTTGCTCTGCAATAATCTTCCAATACGCTAGTTAGCAGTGAGGTGTTTATGTTGCTCTGTGTTGAGTTTCTTTGCTGGTGCTTGTTTTTTCTGAACATTTCCTTAATGTACAAGTGGTTCAAACTTGCTCATTTTGAGGCAGGAACTGGCGGACGTGTAACAACTTTATCCATGAGGTAAACACAAAAACAAAACTTTCCATCTGGAGCTCCTTCACGGGACTCCAGACTTCCAATCGCTCCATCGTGCTCGGGCGGCTCTCAGTCTCGCCCAGGCTCGTCAGTGCTACCAAGCCGACCAATCACAGAGCTTGCGCTACACGTCGTTGCGACGTGTAGTTACATTGAGAGGTACACGTCAGCGAAGGCTTTGCGTCCACACGTAGGCCGCACCGTAGCATACGCGTGAGCTTGACACAGAAGTATAAATCAGCCTTTGCACGCAACTTTTGTAAAGCATCTGCTTCACGTTGCAGTGTCAGAATCATTGCTTGTAAAATACACTTTAGAACGTTTACGTGTTGTTGATCTGATATCATAGAGTTGCACTGTACTGCCTGTGCTGCGTGCGTCTGTTCCTTTAGCAACAAGAACAAATGCCTGACATCGCCTGTCAGGATTCCTCAAACTTGTTTAGAATTAAATGTTTAGAGATGGTGTGACAACGCGTACCTATGTGTGCCTTTGATGCATCCCTTGATGCTTCTTACGTCCGTGTCGCAGCACCAGTGGCACCGAAATTAGAAACCGAAATTCATATGCTGATTTGATTTAGTACATACCGGTTACAAAGGTAGTGTGAAACCCTAAACCCTAGTGTGAACGGGCCCTTTTAGAAAATACCGGTAAATTAGTTTTTTACGGAAAGAGAAGTTATAATTTGTAAGGTATGTAATTTGCCGGAATGCTATGGAATCGATTAGTCTCAAAAGAAATTCACGCACGATTACACACACACGTATCCAGGGGGAGTTGTACGTGAAAGAGGATTAGCACATTCTCATTCAGGATGAACTTGTAAGTTTTAAGCATTCAAAACTTTTTGTACACTCTTATACATTTGCAAATCGTGTTTTGCATTTGTGAAACGTATTTTATAAAAATGTATTTTTATTTTGTGCACGTGAACATTTTTTGTGAATATAAATATTTTACACACGTGAATTTGATTTTATGCACATGAATTTGGCTACGCATGTGTACATCGTGTCTTTTGCGTGAATTATTATTGAGTAAAATCTGTCTCCATAGAATGCTGCGCTGTGTGAACACAGAACGAAGATTGCTGGAAACAGCGTGTTCACAATTAGAATACGCTGATGTGAGATGTCTGCTCCAGCCAATCAAAAGACTCAGATGCATACACATTTATCTGCTAGATGTTAGTCAGATAACTTTTCTATGTTCCTTCTCAATGCCAACTGTGTAAAAAAAATATCTATAAAATGCATATGATAAAACGCTGCTAGTTTACCTTCAAGCTCAGTTGCGTGACACGTGTGCATGTGAAGCAGCCAGTGATCTACAGCACACACACATATTATGAACATCTTGACATGCGAAAGTGTTCCATCATATGTTTTTATCGAATGTGTTTACAGTACTTATCCATCCACAGAGTTTGTAATGTAGTCAGTAGAGTAATGTAATGTAGTGGTCATTTCTAGTTAATGATGTCAGAATTTAGCTGTATTTTGGCATGGATGTGTGAATTGTCTTTTCCGGAAAAATTCTGGAATGTTCTTGCCTGTGTGAACATCACTTTTTTGAATTTACCGGTAAAGTTGTTCCAGAAATTTTCTAGATATTTACCGGTATCACTGTGTGAAAGGGGTTAAATACTACATGCAAGAAGAATGACTCAGATATTACTTATGTTAGTGTCTGATAGCACCATGAAACTAAATCTGATGAGCTAAATCTGTGACAGGTCTATCTTGACAAAAAACATAACTGAACATTTTATAAACTAAATAAAATGGTATCATTTTACAATATTTGTGTTTTTTTTCAGGAGCAGTGCCCCTTTTTTTCAATTCCACAAAGAAACTTTTTTTTGCATGTTTTCCCTGTTTGCGTGGATTTCCGCAGGGTGCTCCAGTTTCCCCCACAAGTCCAAAGACATGCGCTACAGGGGAATTGGGTAAGCTAAAGTGTCCGTAGTGTATGTGTGTGAATGAGAGTGTATGGTTGTTTCCCAGCGATGGGTTGCAACTTCAAGGGCATCCGCTGCGTAAAACATATGTTAGATAAGTCATTCCACTGTGGTGACCCCAGACTGAAAAAGAGACTAAGCCAAAAAGAAAATTAATAAACGAAGAAATTTTGATTTTGATGTTAGCCTCTAGCAATTATGAAAAACAATAATCGAGATAAAACTATCTTGTGTCATATTCTGTCCTCTTCCCATCAGTCTATATTTGAATTTAACATGGTTATTGGTAAAATATGTAACTTGGCTCTTGTAGCATGGGACATGCTTTATTATTAAAGAGTATTGGATTTATTTATATTTTTAAAAGCAGAAAAGAGAACTTGTGCTGCCTGTGCTCAGCCTCAGAGACAAACAAAACGTTGAGCTTAAGATGCACATCTAAATGGCCAAAAAAATGCCAAAATACTTGCACCTGGTGATTATTAAGGTAAACCCTCATATGTTAAGTAATAAGTAAGTATAAAGAGTTGAGATTGGAAATTTGCAACCCAGGCTCATTCTGAAAACTTACCTCAATATACATTTCTGGAGAGCGCCAGATACGTTTTTTTTTAAGTTTTTGAGATAAATTTCTCTCTTGAGTTCCATTCGCACCTGCTCTTCTTGTGTAAGTCCACCAGAGGATGCTGATGACTGACTGAATGATTGACTGATCGAATGACCCCCCCTCTTCCTTCACTAAACCCAACTAATAATGTTTTCAAAAGCACCGTTTGACCCCAATAAACAACAGCCCCATAAACAACAATGGAGGACATACAGTAGATCCTGTTCTTGTTTTTGACATGGCTGTTTGCCACTAGAAGAGACAGGTTTTGTTGAGTTTATTGCCGTGCACCATCTTTTCACCATCAATTGTATTATTATGATGTCGTGTTTTGGCTTGTTTTTTTTTTAAATGGTGTTTCCGTTGTTGTCATTCCCCTAGCTTGTAGCACTCATAAATGACAATCTCTGTAAACCAGCAGTATTCAGCAGCAAGTCTAGCTCTACCTTTTTAATATCCTTATAAAAGTGATACATTACGGTTGGGTTCGTTATTGTAGTACTTTTGACAGTGGAAACAAAAATTTAGGTCAATGTGTTTTGCCTGTGAGTGTTTGCTAATAGGGTAAAAAAAACATGATTTACTCATTAATTACATCATTACTAAAGTTGTTTCTTTCTTCTGTTGAACAGGTAAGAAGACCTAATAGTTGCTGGTCCGCACTGACTTTTAATTGTCAATTGCTTGTTTACTGACATATTTCAAAATATCTTCATCAGAACAACAACAAAAAAATACAGATTTTCAATAACTTGAGAGTAAATTATGAACTTTAAGATGAAACCTTTAAGTTTCACACTGAAAATGTGTTTACCCTCTAGATGATCAAAGACTGCAGTGCAGACTGTGCACTAACCTTTGATTAATCCAGATTACATCATATGAAACCATGGGTTCAGAGGAGGACAAATCTGCAGTTGAGTATCTACACCTCAGAACCCCCAGAATCACTTGCCGCCAAACACAAAGGCTGTCAAAACACTTATTCAGACTCTACATTTACACAAACCATGCCTGACGTGTCTGATAGTTCACAAACATGTGTGCTGTAATGAATGCTGTGTAATGAACTGCACGTGTGAAGTCAGTCCTGAGCTCTGCACAGAAATCTGCTTTTACTGCCATGAAAAAGCAAGATGAGCACAGAGGTAATGTGGAGAGAAGGATGATAAACTGAGAGAGCTCTGTGTGTGCATGCGGGACTTTTGTGCTTTTTTGAGGGGCAGAGAAGAAAGCTAAACAAATAAATAAAATAAATTAAATTGTGGTCATTAACCTCTATCATGATACATCCCAAAATAACAAGAAATTACAATTAAGATTTCCCTAAAATGATCAAATTAACCAGGAGAGCAAATTGATTTCAGAAAGATTTCAATGTACTCAGATTAAGACTGTTGCAATAATCAATATATCGACTTATTGTGCAATACATCTCAATTATTAAGTCGTGACCTCAATCATTTTTAGTGAGGCAATACACAGTAGCCAACATTTGAAGTAGATCAAAACCTTTGTCCTAAATTTAATTTACCAACCATTTTTTTTATCTGGACTTTTTTGATCCACTTTCAAAGTTGACTACTACGATGGTTTGAGCCTGAGATGGATAAGTTGGAATTTCTGTGTGGAGTTTGCATGTTCTCCTTGTGTTTGTGTGGGTTTTCACCGGGTGCTCCGGTTTACCCCATGTGCAAAGACATGTGGTATAGGTGAATTGGGTAAGCTAAATTGGCCGTAGTGTATGTGTGTGATTGAGTGTGTATGGGCGTTTCCAAATGATGGGTTGTAGCTGGAATTGCATCCGCTGCGTAAAACATGTGCTGGATAAGTTGGCGGTTCATTTTGCTGTGGCAACCCCTGGTTAATAAAGGGACTAAGCATGCAAAAGAAAATAAATTAATGAATGAAAGTTAGTGACATTTTAAGGTTATTGCACAGCCTCTGTCGTCTCATCTAATCTCCATTGAAGGTGTCAAAGCTCCTATAGAAACACTCACGCATAGAACATCTATGTGAAGTTGTTTGACACAATCTACATTGTAAAAGCGCTATAGAAATAAGCATGAATTGAATTTTAATAATACACTTCAAGTCAAGTACTTTGACATAAACTTAATATTGTAAAAAAATATTATCAGAATTATTGTTATTGTTGTTGTTATGATTATCATCATCATCAATAAAATCAATAAACTGCATTAAGAACTCTATCAAGTCTATTAAAAAGTAACCTCAGTGTTGCCCAATTAAAATGTATATTTCACTGTGATCAAAGGAATAGAGGTAATGAGAGAAAGATCAAGAGCAATATCTGAAACACACCTGCTGAGAAACACACCGGCTGCGAAATCTCAGAGCTGCCAGTGCTGTTTTATGAGTGTAAGAGGTCAAGAGAGGTCAAAGGTCGAACGTCCAGGGTTTTAAAATAGTTTGTAGTCTCAGTCAGGACGTGACCTCCGCTGAAAACACCAAATATAACCTCATAATTTACAAAGGTCAAACGGACAACCAGGATAATGCCTTCAAATCAGTGACTACAGCAAAAAGAGCACTTTTTTATAGAGTCATAAAGTGAAGATCAGTGAGACAATGCCAACATTCCTTTAACTTTAATGCTAAGAATAATATGTACAAAAAAGAATAGCTGCGGACAGTCTGTTGCAGAGCAGGGTCTCTTTACTACAGTACACTGATTTGTTTTAAAGGCAGTGACTGTGCTGGATATCTATTATCTACAAGTTAAGCTGATACTTTTAGTAAGCATTTAAGTCAAAGCATTGGAATAATATTTGTGTTTTTATAAGAATAAATAAATGCCATATTCATTGTTGTTAGCAATTCATTTTTTTATTTCTATAAATTCAAAATAATTTCTGAGGGTGTTTAGTGTACCATAATCTTTACTAAAAGATAAAAATTAAAAATCTAAAATCAACTATTACCAGATTTCTATTGGAGTTTTCTAAACAAACTCTATCTTAAAGGGATAGTTCACCACAAATAATTTAATTACCATTAACTTAAAAACTCATTGCTCATTGGAAATACATGCCTCAGCCGTCCTTTTAGCAAAACGTAAAACATGTTTCTCCAGGTATGTTTTATAGCATGTTTCAGATGACAAACAATTAGAGGGCGCTGTCTACAGTTTTTTTTTTTTTTTTTTGCAAGGGTACATTTTAGGGTACATTTTATTCTTTTGTTTCAGATACAAGTCCTTCTTGTACACATTCAGAAAAAGGCAGAGTCAGCGACCTAAACCCGTTCAAAATCCAACCTAAAATGTTTCCAATATCAAACCTTAGAGAAAAGTGTACTGAAACCACATGGTTTTACCTTGACACTTATATTTTTTTTGTGGAAAAACTAGTGCCCTGATTCACAAGTAAAACATTGTACAAACTGAGCTACTTAGCAAGATGACCACACAAGAAAGGTTGTCCATATGGAGATGTATAGGCGAGGTAAACATATTAAATTATAAATATACACCTTTAAGTTGCTTTGTAGTATTTATTTGGTGTTACATTTGTTTGGTGTGAAAATATTTATTTATCGGTTGATAATATGTCTCTGTAATTATCGTTAGTGTCAAAAAGAAACATTTCTTAGCATCATACTGCATTAATTTTACCTAGAAACTGCAGTCAAACATAAGTTTAGGTAAGATTTTGCAGTTTCACAACACAGGCTCATTGTGAAAATGTACCCTGGTATACATTTCTGGAGAGCGCGAATTATGTAGCCAGAGCTACGTACAGTATAGCTGAATTTCATCTTTAAAATTTCTGTTGGCGCTAACAGCTGACCGTTTACCTCCGTGTTGAAAAGTTTTCCACTGTAAACCAATTTGCCCTGTAGCTCATCACGTACGTCAGTGGACAAGAGATGTAGAGAGGAGTTGACCGAGACGACAGGTTTAAATTTCGGCAAAGAGCAGTTCCAGAAAGCAGGTAAAACAGAAGGCAAAAAAATTAAAAAGTATACATGGTAATGCAATAATTTACATGGTAAAAATGTATTTTTCTGGATTGCTTTTTAAAACACTGTCGGTTGGGTTTAGGGAAGGGGGGATCGGGTCAATCAGTGCTTTTTAAAACACTGTCGGTTGGGTTTAGGGAAGGTTGTGATTGGGTCAATCAGTGCTTTTTAAAACACTGTCGGTTGGGTTTAGGGAAGGGGGGATCGGGTCAATCAGTGCTTTTTAAAACACTGTCGGTTGGGTTTAGGGAAGGGTGTGATTGGGTCAATCTGTGCTTTTTAAAACACTGTCGGTTGGGTTTAGGGAAGGGGTGATTGGATCAATCGGTGCTTTTTAAAACACTGTCGGTTGGGTTTAGGGAAGGGGGATCGGGTCAATCAGTGCTTTTTAAAACACTGTCGGTTGGGTTTAGGGAAGGGTGTGATTGGGTCAATCGGTGCTTTTTAAAACACTGTCGGTTGGGTTTAGGGAAGGGGTGATTGGGTCAATCGGTGCTTTTTAAAACACTGTCGGTTGGGTTTATGGAAGGGGTGATTGGGTCAATCTGTGCTTTTTAAAACACTGTTGGTTGGGTTTAGGGAAAGGGTGGTTGGGTCAATTAATGCTTTTTAAAACACTAACGGTTGGGTTTAGAGAAGGGGGTGATCAGGTCAATCGGTGCTTTTAAAAACACTGTCGGTTGGGTTTGGGGAAGGGGGTGATCAGGTTAATCTGTGCTTTTTATAACACTGTCGGCTGGGTTTATGGAAGGGGGTGATCGGGTCAAACTGCTTTTTAAAACACTGTCAGTTGGGTTTAGGTAAGGGGGTGATTGGGTCAATCTGTGCTTTTTAAAACTTTGTCGGTTGGGTATAGGGAAGAGGGTGATCAGGTCAAAGTGTGCTTTTTAAAACACTGTCAGTTAGGTTTATGGAAGGGGTGATAGGGTCAATCTGTGCTTTTTAAAACACTGTTAGTTGGGTTTAGGGAAGGGGGTGATCAGGTCAATCTGTACTTTTTAAAACATTGTTGGTTGGGCTTAAGGAAGGGGGTGATTGGGTCAAGTCATTCAGTAAGTTGAGAGCAGCCTCTGCTGGATTTACGCTAGAACAGCAGACGTGAATTGCAATCGTGAGAGAGATTTGAGATCTGAAAAAGCATACACAGCGGTCTCTGGTGGATTTATGAAAACAAAAAACAGCAAAAACTTACCTCCAGAGACATATTTTTTGCTGAGCAGAAATGTATACAGAGGTACGTATCAATAATAAGCCTGGGTTAACATTTTTCCATGAGCCTGTGTAGAATTTATTACTCACCTTAATGTTGTTCCAAACCTACAAGACCCTAGTTTTACTTCAGAGAATAAATTAATATATCCCATCCCTTGCATGCTACCATTTGTTTACTAGTTCAATTGAAATCAATAAAAAATAATGAGCAAATTTACTTGCACGCATTTTATAGAAGCTTCCCAAGTAAACTGAACTAATCACACTCAACACTGTATGGAAGATGCACTGAAAGATGTTTCACATAAACAGTTTTTTCCCTTAACTAAAGACAGTGATTCATCACACTGACCGAGAGAGTGAAGAGCCATTCAGAATAAAGGTTACAAATCACTGAGGGCCACAATCCCTGTTCTGGCTTTATAGGACATAGGAACAGGGGTAGCGTGTGGTGTCCTTTAAAACACACTCACACAAATCTCAGGCCTCCGTAAATCTTAGCAGGAGAGAAGAGGGAGCAGGCAATGTGTCAGAGACTCATTACTCTGCCTGTCTTCTCATTCATTTCCCATTAACTTTCAGCATGCTCTGTGTTTATGTTGCTCTAGCATGTTGGGAGGGTCAGATCCACTCCGGCATGAGAATAACAGGGCTTGATAAGAGGCACAAACACACACATGAGAAAACCTCTGACAACATGACTTATTTATCACTAAACGTTAAAGGGCACCTATGATGAAAATCTACTTTTAGAAGCAGTTTGGACAGAACTGTCTGCAGGTATAGTGTGTACACAGTCATTAGGGTGATATAATGACAAACTTAAAAAAAAAAATATGTTAAAATAGGATCCAAATCACTCCCATTTTGAGGCCCACCGCAATGTGACGTAGGAGTGCAGTTTTCTCTGCCCACTGTATTGATTGAGCCACATATTAACACGACTCCCTAGTAACGTATATTATCATATCAACAAGACAGGATGTGCGCAAAGCAACTGGGATTAAAAGAAATGAAGGATACAAGCATCAGAGCAATACAGAGACATGCATGAGTGAGCGGTGGATGAGAAGAATTAGCTCATTTGCATTAAAGGCACATGCAACAAAAACAGCTACATTGTCCAAATAGATCAGATTTCCCATATTCAGAAAGATATTATAAATAATCAGTAGTGCATTTCTGAAAACCCTCGTTAGCCAACTAAGGTCGCAAGTTCTGTCATTACAAACATAGTTTGTTGATTTGGCGTTTCCCAAATTTATCATTCCAACGAACATTTGCAAACTGCGTCGCAAACTTGTGTGCTTCAACTACACCTCTGAAGCTGTAGTTGGAAACAGAGTTCCTGGCCATGTTCTATTCCCAGTTATCCTCCCTATGCCCTATTCGTTTTGAACATTTAAACTTAAAAAAACATTAAAGTCATCACTCTTAGGTGTAATTTGCTTTCAAAGTAGTTTTACTGTTCAGTTTTAGCGATCTTCATGTTTACAGTTGCATTGCCTTTGTAGTGCACTTTGAAAACATTGATGTCATTTTGAACACAGGTGTGGCTAATGACGAGCTATAGATGACCTATTATTTAAAAGCAGAATTTACGATACATCTCCAAAGCTTGTAAAACAAAAAACATAGCATAAGTTAATGCTTTTATTCATAGTAGGTTATTTATGACGTATCTGTACTGTACGACATGAGCCTGTTGGTTGAAACATTTCTGCAGTGGTTTGCATTTGTTAAATTGTAAATATAGACTTTTCAAAAAATAAAAAAATAAATAAACAATATCCTACTAAATAATAATAATAATAATAATAATAATCATCATCATCATCATCATCATCATCATTAATATTGTTATTGTTATTATTAAAGTAGCATTTCCTGATAAATAATACATTTTAAATTTCACTTCTTAATAAATAGCCTCATTATTTATTTATTTATTTATATGATTTATATATGATTATTATATTAGAATGTGTGTTAGCTTTTGTAAGTAATTTTATATTTTAGAACAGAATATGTAACAAACTGAAACGACAAGTCATGACAACAAATGTTTTTATGTTTCTTTAACTCAGTTTAGCTTGAGTATGCTTGAAGATATACAACGTTTAGCCAAATATTTTTTTTCAGGTTGACTGATTTAATTTGGGATGACAAGAAAAATGTATAAATATATTTGATTTAACTTAAATGTTTAAAGGATAGAATAATATTTGCTGAGACACTATTTGAAAATCTGGAATCTGATTGATTCTGAGACATTCACTTTTAATGTTTTCTATATGAAGTACATAGCAATGCACATTACTAATCAAATATTAAGTGACTGATTTATGGTACGGAATTTTTAATATATCTGCATGGAATGTGATCTTTACTTAATATTCTAATAATTTTTGGCATAAGAAAAAAAATAGACCCATACAATGTACTTTTTAAGCTATTGATAAAATATACTTGTGCAACTTAAGACTTAAGGTTTTGCAAGTCAGGGTCACATTTTGCCTATTTTTCAATAAAAAGATCAGAAGCTTGTCTTCTAACAGCAGATCCTCACTTGTGTGTGACGGAGGAATTCCTGGAGTTGTTTTGACTCATTTACATATTTTAAAGGCTGTCAGCTCATAAAAGCATCAGATGTATGGGCATATAACGAGTGTGTTCAGGTCAGTAAACATCACAAAGACCATTTTGGTGTTGTTGCTTTGCATCCAGACTTAAAAATAACAGTGTGAACTCTATGTGAACATGGACTAAATATGTGATATATATAAATACAGTATAACAAACAAAAAGAATCAAATTACAAGTGTGAACAAACCATTAATGAGAAGGTTTTGATCTTGAAAATAATAATAATAAATAAAAACAATTGTTCAAAACATTACATTTACGCAGCCAACTTGTATGATGTCACAAAAGATTAAAGTTACGATACATAAACAAAAATACAGATTTTTGACATTTTTTGTGGTGACATTATTAGAATTTTGCCCCATGGAAATAATGAATAACTCTGTATATTTGAAAGCTGATAACAGATACATGCACATATAAATACATTTATGGAAAAATATTTTTCATGGACCTATTTATTTTTTTATTAGGCCAATAAATATTAATGTTGATTTAAAAATGACTAGGTGATACCGATTTAGCCGCAAATATAATCTGCATAACTAATTAGAATTAAAGACTTAAATTCAAGCCCTCAATTATATATATAATATATAACTTGCATATAATTTATTTATTTATACCCCTGGAAAATTTGAAAAAATTTAAGTTTCTTAAAGAAACAGTTTTACTTAAGGAAATGTTGTGCCTCTGGTACATCATGATTTTATCTTTTGGGTGAAGCCTCATTTCCAGTCAAAAAAAAAAACTTGCTTGTTCAATAAAAGTTACTTTAGGTCAGAATTTGCCAAGGGTGTAACCAATTTTGTACTTGATTGTATGTTCTAATAAGAAACTCTTTCTCTCCTGTAAAATATAAAAAGACACAGTGAAAATACAATGCCTGGGAAGTAACTAAAGCCATTTCCACCACATTAAGGAAGAGACAGAGCATGAGTCTCTATCCTGAAGGAAACAGACAGCTGATGAATCCAGTGTGAGTGAAGACTGAGAGCTGCAGGGTGGAGCAGCTGCTCAGACCACACACACAACACACACACACACACACACTCTCTCTCTCTCTCTCTCTCTTTCTCTCTCGCTCTGCCAGTCACGTGCTTTCACTCCATACTAACCACATTAATCCAGCAGAAGGGTTCTAATCTGTAATCTGAAAAAGAGGCTCCCTCTGGGAAATACTCAAACTTAACTGAAATTGTTATGTATGGGTAATCGGGTTTTATACTACAACTAGATGAATCATGGTACAGTGCCAATTACTGTATTATAATTTTTGTGTATCATTACTGTGCTTGTAACTTTACAGTGTATTTCCAAATTTCAGGTATTACCATAGTTCCATGCTGACAACATTTTTACTAATGTGCTCATATAAAAATCACTGATCAACTTTTTGTTCCCCATGTCAGCAAAAATTCCTTCTCTCTGACCCCGATAGCCCCTCACATCTAGACTGCGGTCAGCCTTTGTCAAACTCTAAGCTGGTCATCCATCATCAACCTGACCCCCAACAAAATACACTTCAAAGTGCTGGATGGGACCTTTTACTGAAACGTCCCTTTGGGCTACAAACTCAGCCAAACAAATATATTCAGACCATTAATCAACGTCCAGACTCTCGCAGAAGTGATAATTGGCTGTGACAGCAAGGAAACACTTGTGCCCATTGAGTACAACTCTGCTGATGCCTGTAAAACTGACATTAGCATGACTTCTGCAGATTATCTTTCATTTGTTTTTTCTTTGACTTTTTCACAGTTTTTTGATTCAGAAATGTTTTGATACGTTGGGTTTATTGTTACTCAATGAGATGTTACATGACAAGTTTACACTGCTAAAAGACAAGAACTGCCAGTCACAAAGCACTACACTGTAAAAAATGCTGGGTTGTCATAGCTTAACATTGGATTAAATATGGACAGACTCGATAAATTGGGTTAAATATGGACAAACCCAAAAAGTTTCATTTAAATTTAATTAAAAAAACAACAACTCAACAATGAGTTTGTCCATATTTGACCCAATGTTTGTTTATAACAACCCAACATTTTTAGTGTAGCAACTAATGTATTTGAAACAGCATTGAAAAGTCTTGCCACCTCTATGTTAAGTAATGATGGCAAGAAATGTTTGGTATGGAAGCAACAAGTAGTCTGTTTCCTGTACATAATGTACATAGCAAGAAGCAAGTAAACAAAATCATAAGTTATCGTAACAATCAAAAGTTGAGTTGCTTAAACCCCTGCAAATCGCATTTGATGCACATTTTATGATGGACATATTAAACCAACAATTTCTTCATGGGATTTCTTCAAACAAGCTTTGTTCTTTACAAAACATTTCAAAATGCTTACAAAAAAAAAAAATGTACTAGTAGTAATGATTGTTGTGCATATTACACTGAAACAAAAACATTTGAAACTGTAGAAAAAAAATCGCATTGGGGCTAATATCCTTGTGGGAAGTGCGGCAAGTTTTAATGGCATTGTGCTTCAGCCATCCCGAGTTCCGAGTCCTGGCTTGCGGACCTCTCCCAATCCCACTCCACTTCCCTCTCTCCAACTTTTTTTCTTGTCTAAATATTAAATATAAATTTATCTTGAAAAAAAAGAAAGAAATTCTGATTATAATTTTATTTAAATTCTGATTATATTTCCTTTTATTCTTTTTTTTTGTTTGTTTGTTATAGTTAAATCCCAGCAACATTGTACTAATTTGGTCTGATACATTAGTTTTTTTTTTTACATTTGTGACAAAACATTTGGTAATTTATTAACTTTATTTTAAGGTATTCTTAAAAACCTTAGGTGTGTTCTGTGTACTTGCTAGAGTAATTTCAATAAATTGTGTGCACAAAAATTATATGCAACGAATCCTAAACCCAACCCTTGTTCTATTGCTAACCATATTGTATTTACAATTAATACATTTTTGTTACTTAGTAGTTAAATGAAAAGTTACACTGTAACACAGACACTTCAAGTGTTAACCAAATTTTTTATGTGAACTCAAACTCAAATAATTGTAACAAGTTTTCGAATAAGTTGTCATCTGTAAGTAAAACTTAGATTTTTAGTACATCATTGTCATGAAATAGTACCCTAGGTCTCGTAAACTATTTTTAAATGTCTTTCCAAAAAAACGTGCAGCACTTTCACATTTTTCTCAGATTTCATTGTGAAATCAGTTTTAATATCCTGTTTTTCAACTTCCACAATCAGTCCTGATCAATTTTTGATTTTGAAGAAAACATACTTCAATCCAAAGTTCTTTCTGCGCGATTACTGTCAAACATTACATCACCTAATTATTATTCATGAGCAAAGCTGATTAGAGTCATTCTGTTTCAGATACTGCAGCCTTGATTTTAGACAACTCGGTGTGCATTTTCACCACACTTTACAGATCATTAGCTTTTAGTGTCTTTAATTAACTGAACCTAATTAAAGCGAACACAGTGAGAGCTAAAAGTTATGACACTGATGGCAGGGTCCAATAAAGCCTGCTTGTTCTGTTTGGCTGTCCTAAATGAGTGACTGAAATCAATTCCACGTGTCCTGTCTGTTTCTCCAGCTCTGACGGCAGAGACACATCTTACCTTGCACAGATGCCTGGAGAGCGGCTCCTAGAAGCTGCAGAGATCCTGGACGTATGGAGACTTTACTCATCCCCAGAGTCCCACAGCAGTGTCCAGCTCTGCTCACATACACACACACCTGCAGGAAAACATACACATTGAGGTCAGGTAAAGCACGCAAAAGACATTCAACAGACTGAAAACTGAGGAAAAATTCACAACTGCTGTTAAAACTTTCCATACAGTACGTCTATTAAAAACAATGTTAAAGTATGAGAATGAATAGAGAGGCTTTTCCTTTTGTCGATTTAAGAGCTCAAGTGTGCATATCGTACGTCATGCACCTGCTATGGAGAATTAGTTAAGGTGTCAAGGTGAAAGCCTGTTATTATGTTACAGAGAAAGAATGATAAGGTCAGGGTTGTCTGAGGGGTCGTTTTTCTCTCTCTTTGGCCTCAGATAAGTCAGAATTCAGAGTTCAGATGAGCTTCGATTTTTTTTTTGAGTCACATTTTTTATGCATAATCTGTAAAAGGTTTAAATTTATAGTTCACCCAAAACTAGAAATTCTGTCTTTATTTACTAGCCTTTCACTTGATCCAAATCTGTTTAACTTTCTTTCTGTTGAGCTGAAAACTTGTAACCATTGATGTTTTTCCTACAAACTTTTTAACTGTTTTTAGCTTCAAATATCTTTGGTGTTCATCAGAATAAAGAAATTCATAGATTTGGAATGACTTGAGGGTGAGTAACAATTTTTTTTACAGACGCTAGGACACATTTCTCAATACTTAGGTCACTTTTGTAAAACTCTTCACACAATTCTCCTAACCGACTTTCAGCTTGGCAAAGCACTTAATTTCATATTCCAAAAGGCACAACAACTACCAGAACACTTTATTCAGGTCTCAAATAAACTCATTCTACTTTGTCACCCACAAAACAATGACCTAAAACACTAATAACATGTATTACAGTGTTTTCTTGTGTAAAACACGGACACATCTCTGTTTATAATTGCAATATAAATTTTTTATGACTGCAATATAAGTTACTGGAGGGAATCAGAAATAATGCAGAATTCCTCAATATTTTATATTGTTTATTTATTTTAATTTTTTTCGCTCCAAGTAATTCCAAAATACAAGACTTGGTATACATACCATCCACGGATACAGATCCAATAGTAATGCTAATTTATATACGTCTTCTCCATTTGGTCACAGGCTCTCATCCACATCACATATTATGCCATCCAAGGCAATACACCTAAAAGAATCTTCTGGTATGCCTGATCCATCCCTGGCAATCTTCTTCCTCTTTCAGCCACTTCTCTATTTCTAGCTGGGTCCATGTTTACATCCCAATACAAACCTATTCAGCAGTTGTTTCCTTTTGTAATGAAATGGAAAGAGTAACACTTTTGCAGATGTTTATCTACAATGAGAATGAGCTGACTGGGTTAACTGCATTTGTAGAATTATAATATGTTTAAATAAAATATTGCTGTTAAATTTTGCTGTCTTATTCAGTTTTGAACATAAGTTTAACCGTTTTGAAAACAGTATGTAAGCATGTGCATGTGCAAATGTCCTGTACAGACAAAGTTTTTTGGCAGTTGTTGTGTCTGAGTGAGAAAAGAATGCCTGAAATTTGAGAGATGTATTCCCTGAATGCATTTTGTGCCTAAACAATAATAATTTATCCTCAGTTTAGCCCACATAGACTTCTGTTGTGCTCACTGTGTGAAGAATTTTGCAAAAGTGACCCAAGTATAAAAAGATTCATTTTTGGGTGAGCTATCCCTTTAAATCATTCAAATTCTATTTTTGAGACGAGTAGAACACACTGCCCTCCACTGGATACCAGTGTACACTGCCACTGTGTGATATACTGCAATATAAAACTTGACAGCTGTTTTGACTCAGTACTCATTATCAATTGATTTTGGAAGTTGCTAATATTCATTGTCTTTTAATGCATCTATGTATATTGCATTTGCATATTGTTTTTGTTCAACCATGTTTATAAAATAACAAATTAATGCATTAATGCATAATCCAACATGATTCTTAATTATTATTATTATTATGCATTTTTGTTAAATACACTTAAATGTGTAAATAGTACATAATAGTACATAATAGCAAAATTAGTTTTTATTGGAAAATTGTATATTATGCTATTATAAAGAAACTAGTGTATGGGGACTTTTGCATTGGAATTAATTCAGAGCACAAAATGTACTGTATGTTACAATAAAAATAATATTAAATGTTCTGTAGAAAAGTTTTTGGCTCTTCTAAAGCATAAAAAAATAGCATAATGTTTGCATTTATTTAAGAAACATGCCAAGTGAACATTCTTGTTTATATGAAAAAACAATAGTGAAGTCAGATATTCTGCTTTGTAAATGTGCCTTACGTGCTGGAACGTCTGCTATTGTTTTGGTCACTTAACCCACCCAATGCCAGTTTAGCCAATTATATTTCAGCACCCAGGGTTGCCTTGGTGTGATTCATTCAGTCAGGAAGGCTCTCAAAGAATGCATTCGTGACCGAATATGTGACCTCTGATGGACAATAGCAGTCTCAGAAACGAGATGCAGATTTATAGTTCCACATGAGGTGGTTATTAATTAGCAAATAACCTAAACATTACAAATGTAAACATTAGATGAGCAGGTTACAATGTAACCCCGTCTCCTAAAACGCTAGGTGACGAGATTTGCAGTGATAAGCAATTTTGCTGTTTGCATCAGTTGAAACACGACAGAAATTTAAATACAGCCTTTCCAAAGCACAGGATAATGCACTCACTGCAATCTAACAAAATGGTAAGGTTTACAATTTTAAACGGTTTATTTCATTTTCAAGATCAGAGTTAAACTTTCCGCTGCTGCTTTCAGTAGTACAGCAACAAATGTGTAGTAAAATGGCATTCTAACCAACATTATTAGCATTTAACTAAATTGAATAAAGCACATAAGGTGTACTTGAGGGGATCATTGTCAGTTTATCCTGTTGTTTAGCTGCAAGAAATAGAAGCCGTTTCTAAATAATAAATTTTAGATGTTGGCGAGGACAAAAACTCCTTTTAATATGGCAACTAATCCTATTGCATGCAGTTGCTTTTAGTCATGTTTACTGGTGTCATCAATCTGGCAACCTGGTTGCAATACCTAGTTCAACCACTGAGTGTCAAACTTACATACTGCACCTTTGAGTGTTTTAAGTTAAAAGAAAGATGTGTTGTGGTTAAATCTTCACATAGTTGCAAAGTTTAATTTCAATTGTTGAGATTTTAGCACTGTGCAGAAAAATACTATGGTGGCTTTTTAAACTGGAATAATGTTTTGCTGCTTCACTCAATTCCCCAAAACTGTGCTGTCTCTTTTTATGTACCCATTCTATAAGGAAATTAGCAGTAGCAAAAAAAGACTGGTTGCAAAAGCAAACATGTTCTGTTGTGAAGTAGGATGCCAAAATCGAAATTCCAAGAATAGAAAACTTAAACTTTACCGTACACCACACTGCTTTTAATGCCAACTGCAGACGTCTTTCACTAACTCTATCATAAGAGCTGAATGGAGGGAGGACCTGATTAAAAATGCTCGACTCTGCAGTTCTCATTTCATATCAGGTAAGTTCCAGCTATGCTGAATCATACACGTTACTTGTTTTTGATTGCAGCAATGTTTTCAGTAAAAACAATTAAATATGGTAACTAAACTGCGGACCCTGAATGCTTAAAATAATTGTTCACATACCCTGCCGTACAGGTGCAATTCGCCGTCAGAATTAACTAAATTAAGTTGAAAGCTTTAAAATATATTCAAATGTGTGAAATTTAAATTTGATTGCACAAATGATTTATTTTTTAAGGTCATCTACGTTGATTATAATGCACATTTATTTATCTAAAACAGCCTTTTTTAACATTAGAATTTGAGTAATCCACACATTTCTCCCTTATTTTGGCATAGTTTGTGTTTGAAGCATGAATTAAAAAAACAAAACGTGAGGGGTTTACCCATACTCTACATTTAAATCTGCTCCTAAATTTCCTCTCTCTCCACTATACATTTACTCAGGAATTCTAGTTACTGTTTACTCTGGTTTTAATAAAACCGCTGAAGAATGAAGTGGAGATTAGAGAGGAATGTGTCTGTTATTATCTCTTCTCTTCCCTTACAACAGTCTCATTTAGTGTGTGTTATCACTTCTAAAGTGGGTCACGTCTACATGGGCTGTCAGCTAGGCACAAACACACACACTGAACTGTGTAACACGTGGAGAGGAGAGGAGAGATGGTAGGTTCACACGTGCCTCATGCTGTCTGCTTCACAGACAGAGGGAGCCACTGGGACAATAAAGAAGCAGAATGAAGGTCTAAGACAGTTAAAGCAAAGTTTTGCTTTTCGTTTGCTTAATCTACATTTGTCGTATACCCTTTTGAGTTTCATTCTTCTGTTGAAGACAAAGGGATTTTGAAGAATGCTGGAAATATGCAACCATTGAGTTGTTTTTTTACTGCTATTGTTTCCTCTTAAAATATGTTCTTTTAATTGTCTTCACCCATATAAATAACCTCATAAGGGTTTGAAATCACTTGACGGTGAGTATATGGTGAGTAAATATAGATATTTTTGTTGTTGTTGAACTGTTACTTTAAGCATAACACCAAAGACTAGAATACACAACACATGTCACTTGTATAGTTTTAAATGGGGAAATATGTCTATATGGCGAATGAAGCCCGGCCTACTAGTATGGGAGCCAAACATCGATCGCTAGACTGATGTTTCTCGAGGGGAAAAACTTGTATCAGATGCTTTTACGGCAGTTTAGTGGTCAACAAACACACTGGAATCTTAGTGAATACTTGCTTCACAGACATAAGAAATACATCCAGATAAAGCTTAAAATCTGAACTTTTAAATGAACCAAATGCACTTGAAAACAAAACTTTTTTTTTGTAATCTGTATGAAACAAACACGGGGTACAGACCGTCTTGTCAAACGCACATCACATGATAGCAGCAACTACTTGAACCTCCACAAACTTGTAAACAAAGGGTCGCTGTCATTTCTGGAGAAGATTCGTCTTCAAGACCAAGTTGTGTTTTGCTTCTAAAGACCAGCATGATCAGATGATCATTATCCAGAGGATGATAATATGTAGAACGGCCATAAATGAGGCTGGTGTCGTGATCTTGTTTCTTTCGAGAGTGAATGCGCATTAGCTTAGCAACCCTGAAAATATGCTAATATTCTTTGATTTGGATGTTTAGAAACAAAGCTCAGTTTGTTTTAATGATGAACACTTTTATGAAATGCTTTGCAAACAAAATGTAACAAAATATGAAAAAATAATTGATAAGATTTATGTCATAAAAAGTCTCTTATGCTCATACTTAATAATAATAATAATTATAAGAAGAAGAAGAAATTTTATTTTAATGCACTTTTCTTAAACAAAATACTAACAATAGAAGGCAGGCATAACAGCACAACAATAAAAAGATGCAAGAAAAAAATAAAAATATGAACCATAAGATAAAATAAAAAGTTATCAAATTGATTACAGCAGTTTGGTGACGTGATGTTGTGTGTGTCAGAACCCGTGCAGCGTAATTTTGTATTTACTGTAATCTTCTGAGAGAACTTGTAGGTTGATTTAAATTACAAAAATGACGTGATGTGATAAAGGCATGGATAAGCTTCTCTGCCCCAGGTTGTGACTTATTTATTATAGGCTAGTTTAAATTAAATTACAATATGTATTTTACCATTCGTTTTGGCATAAAAGAATCATTAAACAGATTATTAATAACTCACTAAAGAACATTTTACTGAGCTCAGTAAAAAGTTTTAGGTCAGTCTATTTAATATTAGAGCAATATAGGCTATTATCGACTCGCCGCAGCCATGTGTAAAATGAAACTTATCAGAAAACAATAAACACATAGCCTATTCCAAGCGCAATAATTGTCTTATAGATGTTAGCAAATACAAATTTGACACTGTTGATAATTACTTTTGTGATGATTAAACCTGAAGCCGCGCTGCGCTCAACTGAACAAAAACATGGAAAACTTCACCGCATATTCACGTGCGAGCAGCATCTGCCTCCCGTCTAAAAGAATCTTAGAGCATCCTTGTTTCGTCCGTGCATAGATAAATATCATTTTATTTGCTTTTGTTCAAATAAATTTGCTTTTGTTTATTTTATTATTATCCAAGATCAAACACCATGCAAATGTAGTAGGTTATTAAATAATTTATTTAAAAAACAGCCGAAAGGTTATTAAATATCTTTAGATAGGGTTAAATGTAATAATCAAATATTATATACATAAACGTAACACTGCCGCGCCCCCATGTGATAGAATCGTGTATCGGCGATCTCAAAAGGGGACGATATGGCGATCTGAAAATTTCGTATATCGCCCAACACTAGTGTGTATAGACTATTCTGTCACAAAATGCGGCGAAAATCCTACACGACTGTAATAGTTTGATTAAGGTGTTTACATGTTTACATTCAGAGAGCAGCATTTCCATCCGATCTTCATTCATTCATTTTCTTGTCGGCTTAGTCCCTTTATTAATCTAGGGTTGCCACAGAGGAATGAACCGCCATCTTATCCAGCAAGTTTTTACGCAGCGGATGCCCTTCCAGCCGCAACCCATCTCTGGGAAACATCCACACACACATTCACACACACTCATACACTACGGACAATTTAGCCTACCCAATTCACCTGTACGGCATGTCTTTGGACTGTGGGGGAAACCGGAGCACCCAGAGGAAACCCTTGCGAAGGCAGGAAGAACATGCAAACTCCACACAGAAATGCCAACTGAGCCAAGGTTCAAACCAGCGACCTTCTTGCTGTGAGGCGACAGCACTACCTACAGCGCCACTGCCTGGCCTTCCAGCCGATCTTTCAGCCCATAATATTGTAGTGATATTAACGTACTGTAAACTTAGTAACTAAATCATTTTAACTAAGGTATGTCTTTAAATCCTGAAAGAGAACTGCTGACGATACAAACTAACTTTGCTTCTGAATAAACATAAACAAACCACACTGATCACACACTTACCAAATCTGCAGAGACAGGACAATCAACACCAATTTGGAGCCGTGTCTTTTTTTAATAGCAGATGAGCGGCAAATCAGGATTTCACCATTTCCAGATGCGAAAAGTTCTTTGGTAAGAAATGTTCCTTACAAACGTATTTCTCCCACATAATCCACATGTGGGTTTAGCTGCACTCTCATAGCAGGAAATTAAAACAAAACCTTCATTGCAGCACATTTATAAACAAAACACAGATGACCCATGTCTCCAAACAATTCTTGTTCTTCCACTTGTTTTGGCAACACAACGTGGTGTCTCTCTGCCGTCTGAAACACCGTAACTGGTAAAAAAGTCTTCGAAGCTGTCATGCATATTAATGAAGTGCACCTTATTCACAATAGAGTGCGTTAATTGGTTTGAACCAAGTCTTTCTGATGATCTAATGCTGCACACTCAGAGGTGTCACAATGTATTTGCTAGTACAGACATCCACTCTCCACACTGGATTACATGCTTTTTTTATAACATGCTTTTTTTATTATAAATTCTCTGAAAGAGACCTTTGACCTGAGTCCTTCTAAAGCCGTAAACATTAGTAGGACTCAAGTTAAAGGCCTCTTTTAGAGAATTAATACTAAAAAAAGCCCGGGCCCAGACAATATTGGTGGTAGGGTGCTACATACGTGTGCTGAACAGCTTTCTGAAATATGTCATTCAATTTTTTCACATTCTCTTATGTTACAAAGAGTTCATGAAATTTGGAAGAAATCTGTTATCGTTGCTATAGCCAAAACTATGTTTTCTCAGGAGATTAATGATTTCAGACCTGTTGCCCTTACTTCATTAGTTAAGAAGTGTTTTGAAAGAATTATTAAAGGTGAGATTTTATTAGTCAATAGACTATATAGATTTTATAGTCAAAAGATAAATTTGATCCATTGCAGTTTGCATTTAGACAGAGTAGGGGAGTTGAAGATGCGAATCTTACTCTGTTGAATTACCTGTTTAATCACCCAGAAAAGCCCAAGACCCATGCCAGATTGTTGTTTATTAATTTATCTTCTGCTTTTTTATACTGTGAAGCCACATAGTATTTTTTTTAACTATTTTAATATTTGTGGATGGATTCTGGATTTTTTTCTAGGACGTCTTTGGTGTGTTAGAGTCAATGGTGCCCTTTATAACTTTCAATATTGTTTCACTGGGTCCCTTCAAGGTTGTTGCCTCTCCCCTCTTCTGTTCATCATGTATACTAATAATTGTTGGAATATTTAAGGGAACTGTCATGTCCTAAAATATGCTGATGATTCAGTGATTGTGAGTTTCCTCCACGATCAGGATTTAGGGCATGGTCCTGTTGTGGAAGAATTTCCTTCCTGGTGTGATAAATTGTCTCTCCAGTTGATTTTAAATAAAACAAAAGAAATGGTGATAGATTAAAGGAAAGCTTCTCCTACCCCCAGCATAACAAATATTAAAGGATTGGACATTGAAATTGTGGACACACATAAATATCTAGGGGTCATTATTGACAATATGTTGACATTTCAACCTAACACTCAGGCTGTCTATGAAAAAGCCCAATAAAGACTGTTTTTTTTCTGAGAAACTTAGCTCGTTTCAGGTTTGTACCTCTATGATGACATTGTTTTATAAACAATTTATTGAATCTGTTTTATCTTTCTGCATTGTAGCTTGGTACGGTAATCTGAGATTGTCAAACAAGAACAGGTTGAGTGACCTTGTGAAGATGACAGGCAAGATCATTGGTTTTGCACCTACAAAATGATGTATTGTATGTTTTGGGTAATGTTTTGTTAATGTGTACATGGAATTTCGCCTGTGTTACAGCGCCTTGCAGCAATTTTAGTTTCCCTAATGGAGACAATAAAATTGAGTCTGATAGCAGCGTGGGACACATATATTACTGTCTGCATCTCAAAAATGTGTTTTGGAGTTTCGTGACCCTTTAGCTATATCTTCCTTTGTTTTCAGGGTTGGAACAAATGGAGAAAGAGTAAGTGATGATAATTTTCATTTTTAGGTAAAATATCCCTTTAAAATGTTCTTGTTGAATAAAAGTTCAACAAAAAATACTTGAAGCTTAAAAAAAACTTGAAAAAGTTTTTGAAAAAATACTTGATACATTGAATGGTGGTGTACACATTTTAATTATCTTCAAAAGAGTAATAAACATGAAATATTTATTTAGTTTCAGTCAAGTTAGCTGCAGCATTTCTTCTATGTATTTACTGCTCATCCCTGTACATCACACAAAGGATTCTTAAGTAACTGTCATTGGGAATCATATTCTCCTCCTGTCCTCATCGGCCACACACAAAGCACAACCCCGCTGTGCAGTAATTAATCACTGAGCCTCTGTCTGCAAACCGATACAATACGGCCCATTGATTTTACCATGACCTCAACTGGCCCGTCTGAGATAAACATAGGCCTGGTAATTGGGACGGCTCTTCGGTGTCAACTTACTCCCCTACTGTTCATGCAAATCTATATTTCAAGCTCTAGTTCTTGACAACAAACGCGCTGATTACTTTCTGAACTCAACGACATCTGATATGAGATACAGAGGACAAGACCAGAACATCTGCCTGACTGACAGGAGAGCAGACACTTTTAAAAGAGGTCAAACCTTTATCAGAGCTGTGGTGCAATAAATGAAGTACATTAACTATGCCATGATTTGCATTCCTTGTAAAAAAAGAAGTGCACTTTAGATCTTAAGATATTTTTATGCTTGCATAAAATAATATTAATGAAATAAAAGTGCATTGACAGCAGTGTTTTTTGTATACTGTTGTAGTTTAACTTTTTTTGTTTTTGTATTTATAATAATTTGAATTCATTTTTTTATGTACGGTTATTTTTGTTTACACATACTTGTACGTACATGAACGGTTAAAAGTTTGGGGTGTGTTATCTTTTTTTCTTCATGTTTATTTATTTATTTATTTTTTAAAGAAAATTATTCTGTTCATTAGAGCGACATTTATTAAAAGTAAAAAAATAAATAAATACATAAATAAAGGTAAATATTTATTAAAATTTCAAATAACTGCTTTCTTATTGTATGTGGTTTCAAAATAAATGATTACTGCAGTCATTATTGCTTTCATTACTATTACCATTAATAATAATAATAATAAAAATAATAATAACAACAACAACAACAATTGATATTTGTCATGGTCACTCAAGAAAGAGAAAGAAGGATAAATCTTTAAGGGTGTTTATTTATGCAATGCAACAACAGCTGAGAGATGAACCTGACAAAAGCTTAAAATTATCCAGTTTTTCCCACAATTAAACCTAACAGGTGCTAACACTGTCTTAACTGATGCTCAACACACACAAATCTGTTAAAATCTCAAAGAAAGTACTCAAGGGTTTTGTGAACCTTTAAATTTGGGCTCATTTAGCTAACTTCCAATCACTACCAATCTGCCAATCACTGATGACATTTGAACATACTATAGCCACACCCTAGCAACCAACGGCACCCTGGCAACTGTCCTATAGACTTATATTATAAAAAACTGCCATTGACTTTACATTGGACATACTAACAACAAACAAATTCATGTTAGAAACATTCTAACAAGCATACTAATCATATTAGCAACATACTATTTCATACTAATTTCATGCTAACAACATGCTAGTTTATACTAGAAACATCTGCTCTGTAAAGTGTATTAAAATGCATGACACCATTTAAAATGGCTTATTCCTCGAAATTTTAATTCTTACATTTCCACTAATATTCTTAGATAATCTAAGTACATTTATGTCAGCAAAATATATAACACTCTTATAGTGGCTTTTGAATATTTGAATGAAAAATCTAATATATTGCTGCTTCATATCTGACTTGTGTGTGCTATACAAAAATTGCTTTACTGAAGAAAATGACAGTTTTTATCTGAGGGCAAAAAATCATGGCATTCTTTCCATTAACCTTCCAGTGTCTGCCTGTTCCTCACCTGCTCCTGTTAGCTGAGGTAAATGTGTATCTGACCCATTCTGAGAGAGAAACAGCCTGCAGGGTGACAGATGGCGAGGGCCAAGCGTCAGGGACTCGAGGACAGAGCAACATCAATCCCCTCCTCTCTGACCCCATCAACATCCCTCCATCCAGACGATCACACAGCACCATCTTTCCCAGCGATGGGAACCATGCATAAGGATTCACAGCAGGACAATACAATGCCAGCCGTACAACACAATACAGACGCTGATTGACTCTTCTGAACTCCTAATTCATGGACTGGGAGCTTCGAGGAGTTATTATGGGCCATCACACATGGAGAAAAGCAGCCTGCGGTCACAGACTGCCCTCAATTAAGGCTGATCTAAAGTTTATGAAGCTGATAGGAAGTTTGGACTGACACTAGTTATACATTTTAGTTTAATCTTTTCATAGATATAAAAAAAAGTATAAAGAGGCATAATATACTGTAGATTACATTGTAATACCAACTAGTAGGAACATGTTGATCATTTGCTAAATTATTTGATTTCTACATTTCATTGATTTTTCATTGACAGACTTGTGAACTTTGGTTATGACCACAGTTGTTCCCAAGGGTTTGTTTAATGCCGTCACCAGATTTTCAATTATTTACTATATTTTCTTACAGGAAGTTACTGACGAGTTACTGATGTGCATTAATGTTATATATATATTCATCTTTAAAAAAGCGGGAATCTCATGCGACAGTATAAAACAATATTGCTGCTTCAGGATATTTCAACCATATAGACACATTGGATAATTAAGTGGAGAAAAGCCACACCACATGCAACTTGATCTTCCATTGTTAAATGAATTTGATAAGAAGTAAGCAACATTTTCATGCTAGGTAGCATGTTTCATGCAGGAATGTAACTGATATGCTGCAATGGCTCCTTTAAATACAAGATCAATGTAGCGATTTTTGACGCTCTTGTCGCCGGGGTTGAAGGCAGACAGCGTTGTCGCAAGGGCGGCCAGAGCGCACTTGGATGCTCTCACTACTTTTAGTGTAAGTGCACAGTTAGCATCCCACCAGTGCTGATATACAGCCATATCTCTGTCACGGAACAGAATGAAAGGCAAAAAATGCAGTTCAACTGAAATCTTTAATGAAGTAAAAAATCAAACAAGGCAGTCTGTCGTATAGCCAAAAAACACAGAGCTGGATCTTCAGGAATGAAACTCAAAACAATCATCAAACCACATTTATGACAATCTCATTGCTACGAGTGTGATATTGCGTTTATACAACAGATTGACGGCACAATCATGTATATAAATAAGAAAATCAAACGTGGAGAGTCTAAAAACCCTTTTTTTATTAGGAACTACTTTCTTCTGCGATTCATTCACATTTGCAGCTGACGTCACAACAGCAGAAGCCGTACTAATTCACCAATGTCACATTAGAGCTAGTGTTTGAAAGACTCTCTACAGTGTAATGTCTAAAGTGATGACAAAGTAACTGATTTTGCTCACACTTAAAAATTATAAGGCTGAACGTGACATGAAATGCCATACATCTACAGAGATATCTTCTTACAGTGTTACCGTCTTTCTCTGATGCAATTGGGATATCACAATATTTAACCCCCAAAAAAGCAACACAATCACTACCAGACTGCTGTTGTGTTTGTGATAAGGAAAAACGCTAAACACATGTGGATTTTGATTCTTTCTTTCTGCCAACACAACACACAATCCTGATATGCGAGCAAATCGGTAAAAAGACCCAGCTGCGTCGCGCCAAGAGCGCATTCGCTATTTACAGGACACAAAGTAAGTCTAAGTGGAAAAAATGAGCATTTCACAAGCAAACAGTTAACAGTTAGCAGTTTTTTAACAGAAAACTGTTAAACAGAGCATCTACTGCGTGAGAATGAGAGATAAATGATCTACTTTCACTTTCGCTCTTGGATAGGGAAACCTTTACGCACAGACATCAATTAGCCTATAAATAATTAATTTCGTTTGTTAAACGCAAAGATTTGTTTCAAAACTATTTCTAAATTCAGTTCTAATTTCTAGCAAACGAATAAATGAACAATAATGACCAAGAGTGGTCAAAATACTGAGTTATTTCCAAATACACCTGCCATGCCCCATATGGTCTTAAACCTGACAGGTGGGCAAATCTAAGCTTGTTTTAAATAAAACAAATATAAATATGTATATATTAAATAATACTGCTAATAATAATAACATTATACAAAAGCAAATTGTTATGAATGACATAAAAGCAGTGATTTTTCATATTTATGTAGGCTAGAAAATAATGTTTTGTACTATTTTAATCCTTTATATTTATATCCTATATATATCCTTAATATTTAAATTTTTTCATATGTAAAGATATTTGCCTATTGCTCTCTTGTGCGTATTAAGCAGTGCGTAAGCGAGGCGCAACTCTGCGCTGGAATTTAGACCGGGTTAGTTTTGTCTTTTATAGTTTCTCAAAATAGCCAGCGGTCCGCCTCAGAACGCCTTCCTTTTTAGACCAGAACGCCAATGGGCGCACAAATGAGCGCTAATGCATTTGCTATTTAAACAGCGTAGCACAACGCCTCAAAACAACTCTTGCGCCAAGCTGAAACTACCAACAGACCATTGCGCCGCGTCTTGCGCCACACTGCGCCGGGTGTATGATAGGGCCCTATATCTATTTAGGTTAAGAGGTTTTTGAGTTATTGCCGCTATAACTGGATGTGTCAGGAATATCGAAAACAAATCCAACGCCCTTAGCATTTGCCTACACTGCCTAAGCCACGGGCCAGCCCTGAGTTGGTGAGTTGGTGATCCCTGTCTTTGAGGTGCTAAACTCTGCATCGGTCACTTCGCTCTGCGCTGAATTAAAGTGTTTTTTAATAATCAAACTTCTCCGTGTCGCGCGGTACAATGTATTGATTATGGAATTCATTGCCAACTCTTTTAGCAATAGTTTCATTTATCGAAATAATCAATTGGTTGTTGCAGCCCTTGTTTAAATCTTATTTTACTGTCTGAAGTTCATTTCCATTTAGTTTAGTACTACTGGTGTTCCTTAGGGGTCTGTATTACTGTAGGTCCCTTACTCTTTACAATGTATTATGTATTACACCTGCACAACTCTCATAATTGCTGTGCTTACCTTATTTTGATGATGATATTGCTCTGTAATAGGACTGCATGATATTGAAAAAAACTGACATTGCGATATTTTGTTTTGCTATGATATATATTGCGATATGAATATAATTTCACCAGATGATTTAAATATCTGTATTTGTAAATATTTCATTTATTAGATTGACTGAGGTGATCAAGCTTTTTTCACTGCAGTGCATCATAAACGATATGAAAAATACAAATTAAAATCAATAATAAAGGGCAAAATTAAAAGTTAAATAAATAGTGCTCAGTGTTGCCAACTATTTTCAATGAAAAAGTTGCTAAGCTCTGGCTGAAAAATTGCTAAATTACGTCATTTGCACATTAGTAACGTCATCTACCGTTTCTGTTTGTTACAGCTTAAGATTAATAAAGGGGTATTTATATTAGCACTTTGCTTTAGCACTACGCATGTCAATTGAACTAAATTTATTGCTGTTTGAATACAGTATACCAGTATAGATGTGTAGTGAATTTGCAGAAATCTCTCAGATGTAATAAACTCGGACAAGTTCCGAAACTGTCAATAAAATATCTATGATTGTGAACAAGAAAATATTAAACGGTTAAATTAAATTGTTAAAATAAAGGAGAAGCAGATCTGTTTGACTGTGCAATGTAAATACCTCAAACTCTCGCAGCTAAATCATTTGCCGTTGGTATGCAGAGGAGTGAACTGCTCTCAGGCTACAGGTGGAAGATACTGCTGTATGAGGACTGGTCCGCCTTACAGTGCTCTGAGGCGGGTGAGGGCAGACGGCATCACCCGCAGCTTGTTGAGAAGAGTAGGGATGGTACAGTACAGACACTTGTCGCTAGTCGCTTTTTTGAAAATTTGTCGCTAAGGGGGTCTAAAAAGTCGCTAAATATTGCGACAAAGTCGCTAAGTTGGCAACACTGATAGTGTTTCATTGAAATTTACAAGTTAAACAATCAAATGTAAGATAACATGATTGTTATTGTATACATAATTTTGGTAACACTTTATTTTGATGGTTCCTTTGAGTATTAGTAGACTGTCTGCTTAATATATGCTGATACAGGTCCTTCAACAGACATTTAACTGACTACAAAAACTTTGCAAGTACATGACAAGGGTTACAAGGGTTATACTAACCCTTACCCCAACCTTGCAGTCTACTTATAATCTACTGAGAATTGGTTGGCATGTAAATGCAATGTAACTTAAATTCAACAAGCAGAGCATAAAAATAAAATGGGACCATAATTGTATGCAATAATATTTATTGATATGTTTATCCTTTAAACTTTAATAAGTAATCGAATCATGCGATTGTAGATACACACATTAGCCCCTTTCACACAGTAATACTGCTAAATATCCGGAACATTTCCAGAAAGAATTTACCGGTAAATTCAAAAAAGAGGTGTTCACACAGGCGAGTGAGTTACGGAATTTTTCCGGAAAAGACCATTCACACATCCATTCCAAAATACCGGTAACATTAAATTATGACATCATTAACCAGAAATGAGCTCTAAACGGCTTCGCTTGTATTTGTAAACATTTGACCGAGAATTGTGAACAACTCCGATGAAAACATATAGAGAAACACTTTCGCATGTCGGGATGTACATATGTGTGTGTGTGCTGGTGCTTACAGGCTGTTTCACGGGCACACGCAAAGCTTGAATGTAAACAAACAACGGCTTATCATAAGCATCTTATCGATAATTATTTACACAGTTGGCATTAAGATGAACATATATTCGTTATCTGACTAACTTCTACCAGCTAAATTTATCTGGGAAAATATTCAAAGGCTTTTATTCTCATAAACCACGTGGACATGAATGTGTCTGACTGTTCCGATTGGCTAAAGTAGAAGTCTCACGTCAGCAAGTTCTGTTACCGGTAATGTTACAACTTCTCTTTCCAGAAAATAGCCTGTTCACACATACAGACCTTTCCGGAAAATTGCTGGTAATTTTCCAGAAAGGTCTGTATGTGTGAAAGGGGCTACTGTGATATCGATGCTCAAATGTTGCATTGTTCAGCCCTACTCAGTAATATATATAATAGTACTAATAATGGACATGTAAATGTAAAATGTAGATGTCTGTTTTTCTCTGACTGCATTTCTGAAGTATGGATTTATCGATTTATTAACTTTTTGGTTCGCTCTGTATGTGTGCGTGTGTAGTAAAATATAATCCCTGAAGCTAAAAGTCTGACCAGAATTAGTTTCAGGTATGAGAAAACACTAAACTATAAATTTGTGCTGTGTTGTTTTATCACAGCACACATTGTCGATTGTCAAGGTGAATCGGATTACTGTCCAGCTCGCACTGCTTCTGAGCTTTGGGATGGCATTAGCGTTTTCATTTTCATAAAACTAACAGCTGTGCCACATTTGCTGACCTCTGACTGCAGCTTTGTGGTTTGGTTCACAGGAACCAAATAGGAAACTCTCTTGGGCTTAAAAGAGCCGGAATCCATCTTAATTCAACTTATATGGTGTATGCCTGCATCCTCCACTATAATCAAAAGTTCGATATAGTTCTATAATCTCAATGTCCTTTCATACCACTCATCATTTCATCGCTCACTCATTTGACCTGAATGCAGAACAGAGTGTCAGTAATCTAAGGCCATGAGTTGAATTGACTTTGGCAAAATTTGTAGATGCACTGCACCTTAATGCTAGCAAACAAATTATGGTTAAAATCAGAATAATTAGCCCTCCTGAATTATTAGTCCCCTGTTTATTTTTTCCTTTATTTCTGTTTAACCGAGAGCAGATTTTTTTGTAATAGTTTTATTAACTCATTTCTCATAACTGAGACCATTTGAGACCACAGATAAACAAATTTGATTGTTGGTTTAACTTTGTATTAATCCTTTTAAAATTGTAAAAATGACACCCTTCACTGTTTATTGCTCAAACCCCCCGTAACACACAGACGCACATACATAGGCTTACATTTCTCATGTGAGCTCTGGATTCTGACAGTAGCAAGCATAACACTTTTCTAGAAATGTACTTTAAGTCAGTAACCGAACGTCCCTCTGTGGTTGATTAATGCTGTTAATCTCCACGACGGTGTCATTAGGCGGCTGTAATGGGTCTAACAGCAGTGCAGTGCTGTCACAGTCACACAGTGTCTTCAATCATCTCACAGACAACTCAAGGACACACACAGTGACTGAGGCTCAGCACTCAAACACACATCTGCCGTTTCTGTGCTCAAGACGCTTAAACCTCTGATATTACTCGCACTGCCAAAATCCTGACAACTTCCAATGTGATCTTATGAATGTTTAGAAGTATTTTACATAAAGTGGGTTTCTCCCAAATATACATTTAATAACATCTCACAGACACTGAAACACAATTTTGACATATTACTAGCATCTAAACTTACAATATTTTGTACAATAACACCTAAAACCTATTTACCTATATTCAATTTCAGTCTTAAAAATGAATCCTAACGCATTAGAATCCTAACGCAACAGAATTCTGATTTTAACACATTAGATTTGTGATTATATTGTATTAAGGAGTCATAGCAATAGCATTATTACTTTCTGATCATTCACTTACACTAAGATATATATAATGCTCAATAACATACTTCTCACAGTCATGGCCAGCAGCATAAGTCGGGAGTTTTAGGGCAAATATTAAACAAATGAGCTGAAAATATCAGAAAGTGATACAAATATGTATGTGTTATATTAATGTCATTAATCTGGCTTTGTTCCATATTTAACAAGTAGCTTGTAAGCAGGGGTGCCTGCAGGATTTTATTAAACGGTACGCACATATCCAGCACCACCCTGCCCCATCATCCCTTATTCTTATTTCAATCTCAAAAAACAGATACTTGATATCAAAGGCTACATTATTTAAGGGCATTGCCGCGAGTGAGACAGAGAAAAAGAAAGCACATCCCTGTATCTTAATTTTATTACTTATTTTCTTGGTCAGTTATCTACTAAATAAACAAGAATAACGAATAACATCTGAGGTAAAGTACTTCAAATCAAGACTCAAACTCTTAGGGAAGGGTGATAGAATGAAGATGTCTGCTTATTTGTGTCAGTCTGTCAGATAAAATGGTTTAAAACACCTTGAATGATAGCGGTTCCATGCGAGGAGACTGCACAGCCATGGGCTGGGCCTGGAGTTCCCCCAGCTCAGGTGCTGATGAAACGTTCGAGGTTACTAAAGTAACCCTTCGTTCCCCGAGGAGGGGAACGGAAGCACTATAAGTGGATTTGATGTTCTAAATCCACGTATGGGAGGATTCGGTTCAGAAGCCGCTTGTCTGAAAGAGTATTGAACGGGCCAATGAAAGCAATGAATTGGCAGCGTAAGCTTGCGCAGGTGTGCTGCATCGCCAATTAACTGAGCATATAAGCACACCTGGGGCCAGCAAACGCTATCCTTTTTAAGCTGAAGAGACTTTTAACAGCTAAGGGACAGTCATTATGGCGACGGAGTATAGTACTTCCGTTCCCCTCCTCGGGGAACGAAGGGTTACTTTAGTAACCTTGAACGTTTCCCTTCGGGGGGAACTTTAGCACTATAAGTGGATTTGATGTTCTAAATCCACATATGGGAGCCCATTGAAAGCGCCATAATGACTGCACCTTACCAACACCCCCCATGAGAGGGCAGTCAGGCAAGCGTGACGCACCCAAATCATGGGAGGCGTGGTCCTCCAACGTGCCCTTGGCCCTAACTTATCCCCACTTCAAAAGAAGCTTCACGGAATAGGTATATTTTTTTGGGAGTCGCTAGCGTCCAGATAATTCTAGGAAATACGACAGTACGTTGGGAAGCGTGCCATCCCAGTAGGGAGAACGCTGCGGAGACCATCCGCACCCAATAGGGAGACAAATGGAATTACATATGGACTAACCCTAAGAAGGGGGAGTGCGCATAAAAAGGTGGTTAGCTGATAGGGAAGGCACGGGTCCACCCGGGGGGGGGACTTAACCGTGGCGAAAAAGCATATGGGGATCACCAGCGGGGATCGGCCATAGCAGGCACCTGTACCCAAAAACGCGGGCTGACCAGCGGGCAGACCTAACGTAGTGGGCCAGCGAGTGACTCCTCCGCTGAGTCAGTGCTGGGGGCCTGGGAGGAATCTGCAGGGCTCACCGAATGGGAAACTTTACTGACAGACAGGAGGGTGCACATCTCTCCGTGTTAGGGAAAAAAGGCACCGCAAGTGTGCTACAACACCCACCGAGTTGTTTCCTCAATCACCAAAGGTCCCTAACACCCTGGAGGAAACCGGCTCCACTCGCAGATTGTAAAACCTTGCAAATGTGTTGGGTGTCACCCAGCCCGCAGCTCTGCAAATGTCTGTTAAGAAGCGCCGCGCGCACACGCCCAAGAGGATGCAACGCTCCAAGTGGAGTGCGCACGCACTCCCGGGGGACGCGGCTGACCTCTGCTCAAATAAGCACACGAAATGGCCTCCACAAACCAGTGGGATAATCGTTGCTTAGACACGGCACTTCCCTGCTGCCGTCCGCCATAACAGCTGCTCAGAAGATCTAAAGTACTAAGTACGGTCCACATAAACGCTCAGAGCGCGAACTGGACAAAGTAAGAAAGGGCTGGGTCTGCCTCCTCCGGGGGCAGCGCTTGCAGGGTTACTACCTGATCTCTAGGTACACATAACCCGGGCGGGGTCTCAGGATAACGTGAGAATAATCCGGCCTGAATTCCAGGCACGAGTCACTGACCGAAAATACCTCCAGGTCCCCGACCCTCTTAATGGAGGGCAACACGACCAGCAGAGCTGTCTTCAGGGACAGAAATCTTAAGGATACTGAATCGAGTGGCTCGAAGGGATCAAATCGCAGGCTCGTGAGAACGAGGGCGAGATCCCAAGAGGGTGTGAGAGGGGGGCGAGTTGGATTAATTTGCCTAGCGCCTCTGAGGAACCGGATGATGAGGTTATGCTTTCCTACGGTGCCGCCAGCCACCGCGTCATGTTGAGCGGAGATGGCGGCAACGTAACCTTGAGAGTGGAGGGCGACAGCCTGCTATCCAGCTTCTCTTGAAGGAAAGAGAGCACAACACTGATCTGGCAAGATCGGGGGTCTTCTCTGCGAGAGACACACCATTCAGTGAATAGACTCCACTTCAGGGCGTAGGCGCGCCTCGTGGAGGGGGCTCTAGCCTGAGTGATGGTATCAACCACCGCGGGCGGCAGGTTACCTGAGTCTTCCTCGCGTCTATGGACCAACTGCGCGACGGTCATGGCATCGCGGTGACGACATGAACCGCCCCCGAGCACCACATTAACATGCTGGACCCCCAAACATGTAATGTAGTGAACGTGCCCTTCATCCGGAGCCAGGAAACCCCCCCAACCAGAAACGCACAGTCGGAGCACCATCCTGAAAAGGACGTGCTGCACAACTGTGTTGCTCTTTTAGGAAAACTGCAACCATACGCACCGCTCTGGAGGACCGGACCCAAAGGGACGCCAGGCAAGGGAGAAAACCCAGCTCGACCATCTGCCGCTGCGTGGACTAGCTCTGGACCGGGAGACACTCGTTCGCTCGATGTGGCTGTAGCTCAGCAAGAGGAACACCTCATGAACTCGATCAGAAAAGTCTCTGAAGCGAAAAGGATTGGCGATGCAGCACACCTGCGCAAGCTTACGCTGCAAATTCATTGCTTTCATTGGCCCGTTCAATACTCTTTCAGACAAGCGGCTTCTGAACCGAATCCTCCCATACGTGGATTTAGAACATCAAATCCACTTATAGTGCTGAAGTTCCCCCCGAAGGGGAACTGGTTTTTGCCTCATGTGAGGAAGCAATATTTGTCTCATTAGTTTAGCTGTTTTAAAGAGAGTTTACTCATTTTGAACCTTGTTTTAAACAATAGCAAGCTGAATTGTAATTTGTAGTGTGAGGAAAAATCACCATCAAAACTAAGCCAATAGATTTCACCTTCTCCCACCATGCAAGTACATACACACTTTAAAACACACTAACACACACCTTTATTTATTCTCATTCTTTCTTGCTTTGTCAATATATCACAGTGTATACTGTTTAATAATCAATTTAAATTATGTAACAAATAAAAAAAAATACCTGCATTAATTCACTGCCTCTCATTGTAGGTACACAGTGCGACGTACAGCCATACGGCTGAAGGCACCACTGCTTGTAAGTATCAATATATGCATACCGCAGTGATACTAAAGTGGCCTAATGCTATGTTTTAAGCAGGGTTGCCAGGTTTTTACAACAGCACACTAGCCAATTATACTAACCCAATAATATCAAATATGCCACAACTCTTAGCAAAATTTACATTTTACATGACTGTATGAGATTTCAATACTGTACATTGTCATTTTAACTTCTGTTAGTATCACGTTTGACATTTCTGCAATAAATTATCAAGACTGCACTTGTCACAAAAATGTTTTTGTGCAGAATTGGGAATAAAGGTGTGTAGTTGAAAACCGAGAGTCACGTGACGTGAAAAGAACTGACCGTTCAGCTTCAGGTAGACAAATTACCTCAGAGAAACAGAGACTTCTGTTTTAATGTAATTTGATACCGCATGGCGAACGGAAAGAAAATGCTTTCGTGACTCAGTGGTCCTTTAATAAACTATAAACGAATATATATATATATATATATATATATATATATATATATATATATATATATATATATATATATATATATATATTTGTGCTGTCAATCGATTAAAAAAATTAACTACTTAATCACACTTTTTTGAAAATTAATCACGATTAATCACATTAAAAAGATTAAAACTTGTATATTTGGCTATTCAAATGTAAAACTAATGTAAACACAAGACAAAAACTATTTAAACTCAAAATATAAATGTTTATTAGAATTTTTGTTTATCTTGTAACACAGATTTCTTCATGTAAACAACAAACCCACAATGAACAATCAAGATCCTGCTTTACAGCCATATTTCAAGAGTTCACGCTTAGATATTGCTTGACAGCTGTAAGCAGGTTTGGCATGCTGTCCCGGAAGAGAACCCTGAGCTCGGAGATAGTTGAGCCTAGGGCTCCCGCCAGGTCAATAGAGCATGTGAGGGGAGTACGAGATCAGGTGGTTCTCGAGAGCTCCCCTTTTTGTAAAGGAGAAAAGGAGGAGAAAGGGGTGGATGGGGGGTTTCTTCGGAAAACGAAGATAAGGGAGTAATGTCTAGCTAGGCTACTTATAGTGGGTTAGGATAGATCTGATTGGCTAACTAATGAGTGTAGATAGGTGGCCAGCTGCTGTCAATTATATCACGTGCTCCTCTCGAAATTAGTTTAAAAACTTCACTTCAAGAGTTCACACTTAGATATTGCTTGACAGCTGTAAGCAGGTTTGGCATGCTGTCCCGGGAGAGAACCCTGAGCTCAGAGATACAATAGTTGAGCCCAGGGCTCCCGCCAGGTCCATAGAGCATGTGAGGGGAGTACGAGATCAGGGTTCTCGAGAGCTCCCCAAATGCATGAAGCTCGGGACAGCAGCCGTGTATTCGAAGAAACTCCCCAAAAGGCTTGAAATGCTATATCCGGCTGCTGGATATAGTTATTTGAAAAAGAAAAGGGTGAAACAGGTTCCTGCGGGAACCCGAGCAGAGTTGGCTTGGGCTGTGAATACTCCTGCTGGAGTAGAGACTCGGGGAGACCCCTGCGGGGGTCAGAGCCATTGGGTGGGTTGGAATCCTGCTGGAGTCATTATAAGGGAAGGGGAAGGAAGGACTCCGGCTGGAGAGGGGGGTGAAGGGGGGCAGGGGGGGCGGGGACTCCGAAGGAGTAATTTGCTCGAGGAACACTCCTTGCGGAGATAGAGCTGGGAGGTGGCAGCACCATATATAATTATATATTTATATGAAACATATAGATATATAAATATATAATGGGGTAATCTAGGGCCTTGGGGGGGGGGCGTTTTTACTGACTTTTGCGAGAGTCGAAGCTCTTGGCTCTCCTGTGGGAGAGAGAGCTGTATGTGCCATCTCCAGCTGGAGTCGGGAAAAGGAATGGTCGGTGAAGCCCCAGCTGGAGGGTGAAATGGCAGTTGGGCGATGCTCGGCATTAACTCCGCGGGAGTTAGAGCTTGAGGGTGACAGCACTATATATAAATTTATATTTATATGCGTGGGTGCATATATATATATATATATATATATATATATATATATATATATATATATATATATATATATATATATATATATATATAAATTTAAAAATGAAAGATAAGTGTGAGAAATAAAGAAAAAATAAACATAAATAAAAGCTAGGGCCGGGGAGGGACGGTGACATGACTCATGTCACAGCTCGGGGTTGGGTGAGCTATTTAGCTGGCTCCGGTAGGAGTCGGGAAAGATGAGGGGGAGGTGAAGACTCTTACTGGAGGGTGACGGGCGGTAGAGGTGCTCTGGGGGTGTTCCTGCGGGAACAGAGCGTGAGGGTGACAAGGGGGCCTGGGCAGGGAGAGAACTCCTGCTGGAGTTAGGTGAGTGAAAAGGGGGAGAAGGCTGAGTGCAAATCAGCTGGAAGGAAGAAAAGGAAGCTAGATGGCTGGGTCATGCCCGCGCCCTTGGGAGACTGGGTAGTTCCTCTGCCCTCGGGAAGCTGGTATGGTTGGGTCGTATTCTCTCCCTGGACTAGGCCCATGCCCTTGGCCGCTGGAATTACTGCGTCTGCTGGTGAGGGTCTTCTGAGCTTCCCTGAGATGGCTGTGGCTGAGTCAGATATAAGATTTGAAGGCGTCGGGAGACCACCTTCCTAGTGTTTGTATTTGTTGTTACGATAGCCCTTTGTGTGCTGCTGTGGTGGCGGCTCCAATTCTGAATGAGTGACTGGATTATGAATCTGGTGGGAAGCCTGAATAGTCATATGACTTTAAGGTGTTTTGAAACCAAAAATGTTATTGAACGGAATGTGTGGATGTGTTGAGCAGTGAGAAACTGATGAGGTGTTCTGGGGTAACTTAAAATATATAAATGAATGCTGACGCAAATTGTGTATGCTGTGGTTATGGGATTATCATCTTAAAAGGAGAGATGGAGTCAGCTGCGGCTCTGCTTCTGATACCAGTTTCTGAAAATGAAGCAAAAAGAGAGTCAGCGATTTCCTATGCAACTAGGAACATGTACAACAGTAAATTTTTTTTTTTTTTTTCAGAATGTATTGACGATATTGCCCGTTAGAAGCGCATTGGCGGCCCTGATAATATACCCCACGGAAGGGGCAGCATCTGTAAAAAGGATATACTGAGGATGAAATTGGATAGCTAATAAATGAATGGCTTCTATTCCAGCGCTTAAGGAAGGAAAGCAAAGGCAGGTCGCATGCTTTAAGCGCCACCTGATGGTTACAAACCTTTATGAATTTCTTTTCTGTTAAACCAGGAGTCACCAAACTTGGTACCGGTGGGCACCAGGTAGCCCACGAAGCTCTCGTGTGTTGCTCACAGGCCTGTTCTAAAAATAGCTTTAATTAAAAAAAACTTAAATTATAATTATAAGTAAATTGAGCAACTTGTTATTTGAGAAGTGTTTATCAAACTGGTAGCCCTCCACGTTAATCGGTGCCCGAGAAGTAGCTCTTAGTTTCATAGAGGTTGTTGACTCCCGTGTTAAACGCTAAAGACAACATTTTGAAGAAAGCTGAAAACCTGTAACCACTGACTTTCACAGGAAGGAAATAAATACTAAGGAAGTCAATTCGGCTGTCCGTAGTGCCCAGCCACAATTCATGACACTTCGTATTCTGCCGCGCCGCGGAGCGCTATTTGTATAATTGATTAGTTTATTTTAATAACGTATGAATGCGTGTGTCTGGTGTGCATTAATCTACTATTCTCTGTCTGTCACCGCGCCGTCGGCGCCTCTGGTGCGCGACACCCTTCAGGCAGAGTTTGTTATGGCCAAGATCGGATTTAGATAATTTCTCTTCTATTCCGGAGTTTGATGCTGCGAGATGAAGTAGGTGAGTGACGAAAGGCATCCCTGCGGGATAATGCGCATGTGTGTTTGATGTTCTAAGATGGAGAGCAGTTTATGCTTAGTGTGATATTTCTTACAGAATATAAAAGGGGACTAATTTGTCGATTTATTCAAGTAGCTTATTAATGCTTGAAATTCTATCACTCCAAATTGATGCTTAAGAATTCTATAGAGTGCTTAAGCCGGAGGTTCTTCCGCGATAAGAATGCAAATATTAGAAAACCGGTCACTAGTTTAGCCGGGGGATATTAGGGAGAGAGAAACAGGAAACTTGTAGATGAATTATGTGCAAACGCCGTAGTTATTGGCGAAAATCCAGCGGATCGTTTTTAAGCATAAATGTGTGGGCTACTTCTGCATCCGAATGTTAAACGGACTACGAAATATAATTGTGACCTCCAATTGCCAGAAATCGGGTGGCGGGTGTAATGTTGATTGCAACCGAGCGTTGCAGCCGTCTAGATTAGAGAGATTGCTTGGTTTATAACGTGATAATTTAAGCATATTCATCAGGCAGAATCATGCTGTTAATGCTGAAAAAGGCAGAATTATGAGGAGATGAAAGAGCCGTTATTAGACGTTTTTAGAAACGTTCTGATGCTCATTTCAGTAGGGCTGGTATGAATGTGCTTAACAGGGAATTGCTCTGTGATTTCTGGTTTAGCGTTGGTGGACGGCTAGTGAGGTTATGGGAAGGGAGCGCCGAGATCGGCTGTGATCCAGTAGACGAATCCTGGAATGAGAAATTCAGAAAATTAGGTCAGTTACAACGTAATTCAGTAAAAGCATAAACATATTGACAAAAGTCGACAAGTAATTTCTGTTTTTACTAGGCTTAGCACTTGGCTGACGGCGTATGCATCGCCGCAGTAGCTGCGAGCTTGTAAAAATGAGAGGGGAAAAAGCAATGATACGCAAGGTAGAGGGGCGGGGTGCGTAGCCCGTAGGTGGTAAGGATCGCTGAAAGAGGAGGACTGGAGTGTGCGCTGGAATCGGGAGCTGCAGGCTGGAAGAGGTGAGGTGGAATTCCCAAGAGTTGCTTTATTGCCCGGGAAATTGGTTTTATTCGTGTTAAGAATTAATGATTGCTGCAATATGTCCAAATCCAATATTGCTTTTTAATCCTTTCCTTGATTCTCCGGGGAGGCGGAGAGATTGCAGGTTTATTGTCTGTTTAGGATAGGGGGTGTGGCAGGAGCGTGTTATGCCCTGGGGGTGGCGGTGAAGACATGGATTCGCAAGTTTTTTGGGTTTAATGCAGCGGCTTTGAATTGTGGTCCCGGCGTCTAGGAGTTTGGAGGAGTTCAGTGACAGTCGTTGTTGGATATGAGAGACGCATGATAATGCTGGAGAAGGTAAGTAGCGGAGCTGGGGATTGCATTGTGATCTGGCTGGAGTGGATAGGCCTACGGCCTCTTGTTGGAGCCTCGGTCTCGAGCTGACTTTCATGCTGGGCTGGGTGTTGTTAAGACGTAGCTGGTGTTTCAGAGAGCGCGGAGCTTTCTTTCTTGTATGTAGCTGCGCTGATGCTGTTGTGATCTCCGCCGCCGTCGCTGTTGTTTTTGTCATTTTTTGTAGTTGCTGACGATGGTAGTAATGGTGGTGTGGTATTGTAGTTGAAGAATAGTAGGAGATGTGGAGGATCCGTTTTGTCCGTGAGTAACTTTTGGAGGAGCTAGAGCGGACCTGTCATTTGTTTCTTCGGAAAACGAAGATAAGGAAGTAATGTCTAGCCAGGCTACTTATAGTAGGTTAGGATAGATCTGATTGGCTAACTAATGAGTGTAGATAGGTGGCCAGCTGCTGTCAATTATATCACGTGCTCCTCTCGAAATTAGTTTAAAAACTTCACTTATTGCAGAAATTAAAACACAGGCATGTAATGCCATTTGAATTTCAAAACAATCAATGTCAATAAAGAAAACATTGATTTCCATGTTGGATTCTAAGTGGACAACAAAAATATTATTAATAATAATAATCAAAATAATAATAATAATAATAATAATAATAATAATAATAATAATAACCATTGTAAAGTTGTATTACTGTGAGTTGAGAACATTAATTATAAAGTAGAAACAATTTTGCTTAGTCCTCCTTTACATTTATCTAGTTGCTAAAACAGTCCAATCTGTTAACATTATCGGGGGACAATGTGGACCTTTTCTTTTAAATGATGTGAGCTGAGAGTGCAACGCAATCTCACAGCAATTCGTAACTTTTTGATTTAGTGGCTACAGAGAACGACGTTTAGGCAGGTTTGTTGCTAAGAAACGCACGCATGCCCGCGCCCACACAGACCAGGGCCATGCACAGGGGGGTGGCCTGGTGGCTAAAGCCACTGCCCCTCTGCTCTCATTGGCTGACGTGCGCTTCTCAGGAGGCACTTGCTCTTCACTTTGCGATTGCGTTGAGAACCTGCCCCTGTAAGGGTCTTTGCACTGTACACAGGCCTGACACAGACACACACACTCACACACACACACAACGCGTGCAATGACAGGGCAGCCAGAGCGACTCCCTTCAGATTCAACACGCATGATCACGTTCATCAAATTTGCTTAAACTAAGCATTCTAAAGTATGGTTGTACTTTACAAGGATTCTAACACAACAGCGTGAAGCATACACTTTCGTTGCATTTAAGGAGGAAACACATCAAACTTAATGAAACATTGGAAGGCTCATGCAGAAAGGTATTGGAATGCGTGGTCTTTGACAGCTTGACACTTGCTGAGTACATTTACATAAGACATCAATACTTTGATTTTAATATGATTAAGATAGTACTTTTATTAAAAGTCTACCATGTAAGCAGCGATTTTTGATTACCTTAAAGGACCACGAGTCACGAAATGTGGTGGTTTTTCTTTCCATTCGCCATGCGGTATCAAATTCCATTAAAACAGAAGTCGAAAGTTAAAAATGACACACCTGAAATTGCATGAAACTCTGGAGAGCCTGGTGATGTGACATTATTTGTTTTATACTGAAACTTGCCTTCAAAAAGTGCTTCCATGGTCTTATCCATATTTCTTTAAATGTTAAACACATGTTGACCACAACAGAAAATAAAAAAACCTGCAGCTGCGTTAATTGCGTTAATTTTTTTTTTACGTGCTAATTATTTCAAATTAATCGCATGCGTTAATGCACTAATTTTGACACCAGTAATATATATATAGGCGACGCAGTGGTGCAGTAGGTAGTCCTGTCACCTCACAGCAAGAAGGCCGCTGATTCGAGCCTCGGCTGGGTCAGTTGACATTTCTGTGAGGAGTTTGCATGTTCTCCCTGCATTCACATTTGTTTCCTCCAGGTGCTCTGGTTTCCCAGTCCAAAGACATGCGGTACAGGTGAATTAGGTGGGCTAAGTTGTCCGTAGTTTATGTGTGTGTGAATGAGTGTGTATGTGTTTCCCAGTGATGGGTTGCAGCTAGAATGACATCCGCTGAATAAAACAGTTACTGGATAGGTTGGCGGTTCATTACGCTGTAGCAACCGCCGATTAATAAAAGGACTAAGCCCAAAAGAAAATGAATGAATGAATGAATATAAATATACAACAGTTCTGCCTGGTTCTTGAATCTTATTGGCTGATAGCTGTGCAATATTTTGCCAGTAACAGCAGACAAAGGCCTCTTCACCTTTGTGTATTACTCCACCTATATACAGTAACCAACAAGCAGAGGACGCTGTACTGTTTGACAAATATTCCTGCTGTTTGGCAACATAATGTACTTTTGGGGCTTTTTAGTCGAGAATGTAGTTGTTTAGATTGCAACTATGCAGTTTTTTGTAAGGGTGGTGCCTATTTAAAAATTTTATAAGACACCGCGTCGGCGGCCATTAGCCTGTATTTAAGCAGACCAAAGACGGTTGATGTTTTCCACCCCCAAGAGGGAGACAGAGACCGCATAATAAGCCTGTAAAGGCAAGATAAAACCCAAATCATGCTGATCAAATCATTATAAAACTGGTAAGTGGCTTTTTAAGTCGCTCTCTCTCTTTTGTATGTTGTAGTGCTGTATAGGCTACCATAATAGCTGTAGTGTGGTGAGTGTGAGATGGTTTAAAGTCTTAAAACCGGAGATGGCCATCTGTTCTAATGCATCTCCTGTTTACGCTATTGCAGACTAGTTCAGTAAACAGAAAGAAAGAAGCAATCCTGTAGCCTCGTTCCTGTAGCCTCGTTCCAATGCACGCCTCCCACTAGTGCTGAAATACAGCCCCATCGCATTGCTACTCAGGTGATATTGCTCATATATCCTGCAATTTCCAGCATCAATTAAACACAAAAATTGACATTTTGCAGCAGTAGGTGCTACAGTACATACCACCAATATCTACATATAAACATGAGAGCAGGCTGCAACTTCACACTGCTGTACATCTGCAGTTTTACTTGTGAAATAATAAAAGTGTTGATCATCTGTCCTACTCAACACCATCACTGTAGATGCCTCAAATTGAGTCTCAAGACAGCTGCGATTAAAGCATGAAGGACACAGAGAGTTACATAACACGGTCTTATAATACCAACCGAGAGATTCCTCATCACCTTCTTGCTCATCATCAAAACAACAAGAATAAAACAAAATCTTAGTGAATGGTAATGCAATTGTATCTCTATATCCAGTCTGATAAGTTAAAGCAGTCAATCTGTGATTTTCTGTCAGTGCTAGCATTGTTTTCCAGGAAAGTAAAAGCAGCTTTGTTGTCCTAATGCTCTGCTGGCTGTCCTAGTTTCCACTGTGTTCATTGTGCAAGCACACACATACATAAAAGATGACTTCAGTTTTTCAGACTTTTTTTCAGGGTGATTTGGTGGCAGACAATGCTTGAGCTAGAATAGAAACATTAAGCTTTGAGCTAGAAAGGAACATTAAGAGACTCTAAGAAAGATCAAATTCATTCCAGGCTCATTTAGAAATATGTGCCTTAGACTACATTTTAGCTAAAGGTAAAACAGGTTGCTCCATTTCGTCCATACATTTCAATTTATGTTTCTAGTGACAAATACATTAGAAGGCACAGTCTACAATTTTGTAAATATGAAATACATAACTTAGGGTATGTTTGAAGTATATTTCAGACATATTTGTTTTTTGTTTTTAGCTCTTTTGTGAAACTGTGCTTCACCTGACTTAGATGCCAGCATTCTGCATCACAAGTACAAAACCATACAAAGTAAGCAACCAAGCAAACTGTCCACACCAGAATAGTTATAAACTTAATTGATTACTAATTATAGACATGGTAAAAGTTTTTTGTGGTTTTAAGTAGGGTTGTCAAAATAAATAGTTTCTTCGGAGCACCGTGATGCAGATAGGGACAATTCGATATCGCTTCAGTAATAATCATAACCAGTAATTACATACTGACGTCATTTATCTCCTATGCCCGATGTTGGTAGAATATTATGGCGGGAAAAAAATCAGAAATGGCTCTTTGCTAAAAAAAGATTCCCGACCTCTGACTTATAGTATATTTATGTACTTCCAGCTGAAACAGAATATTGAGTAGGGGTGGGGCTTTCTTTTTGCGCATCATAACTTTGTACCAAACTAACAATAAGATATGAGATGAATGGTTAAGAATATTGCGGCTGATGCTATCAAATTGATGTCAACAGAGAAGGACCACGACTCCAAACACTGAATTAAATGGTCAGATTTGATTGAACACCAAAACATTTTTTTTTCCAGTTCATAAACAAATTAATTGTTTGCTTAAAGAATAACACCATGCACTAGCAAAATATTTACATTGTAAGTTTTGATTTCACACAGACTTTAATCATATGCTCTTTCTAGAATACACAGGTTTACATTATGATCACACCAGAGAGGTCATAGAGAGCAGGCTTTAGCCAGGGGATCAGCTCATATACATCTGTCCTGACTCCTGGCTGCTCTTCTGGAGCAGAAAATGAGCAGTATTTATAATTACAAAGTGGAAGATCACACAGGACAGCTGAACTGGCCTTGAGTTGCTCACTTTATACAGTGGGTTTGTTATTCCAGCTTTTCCGTCCAGAACTGAACAATCAAAGCTTTATAATTCACTTTCACTGTAATGAGTCTTCTTAGAGTTCATAACTGACTTGATTCACCATATTATTAATAGGCATTTGATTAAGTGGCCACAATTTGGCAGCCAAGTGTCTTATAATTATATTTTGATTTGAGAATCAGTCTATCAGACTCTCACTTGGTGACCTAAGTCTTAATTTGAATAGCACATTCTTGATTTAAGTATCTCCTAGAGCCAAATAAGCATCACATCCTGTAAGCAGAAAGTACAAGCACGAACAGTAGCCAAAACTGAAACACGATTACAGAACATTACACCGAGATTTTATCCCACAAACTCAACAGGGAAGGGAAAGATAAGCTTTTCAAATAACTATAAAAGCAATATATAAATCCTCGGATGTGTCCCTGTGGATGAACTGCTGAAAAATGACTGCCACTGGACCATGATGAAACACACTGTGCAGAGTTATAAAGGCTTGTTATTTACATATTCCTCAAATATCCCCCAAATATAGTTAATATAAACTAAAACTACAGGTAAATAACAAAGCTACAAATATATTAATTCATTTTGATTACAACAAATGCTCTCACTATAACAGCAAATTGTGGCAAAAAGTCACGATAACAAATGTTTTACAAACTTATTTAAATCAGTTAATCAGATGTCAACCAATATCTTATTTTTATATTTCAGTCCGTTTAATATATGCAAGTTGAGTTTCCCAGAGATGGGTTGCGGCTGGAAGGGCATCCGCTGTGTAAAAATGTGCTGGATAAGTTGGTGGTTCATTCCGCTTTGGCGACCGCGGATTAATAAGGGGACTAAGCCGACAAGAAAATGAATGAATGAATGAATAATATATGCAAGTTGAGGTGACTATAAAGGTTCATTTGATTCAATTAAAACAATTTAGGGCAGCAAGATTTTTTTCACAATCTTTGTGGGGCATTTGTTAAGCTATAAATTGTATTAAAAGTTTAATACAACATATTTGTACCAGAATTACTGCACTTAGCTAAAATAAATAACAATAAATCTGGAAATAAACTTAATTTAAAATAAAAATTCATTTATTCATTCATTTTCTTTTTACCTTAGTCCCTTTATTAATCCGGGGTTGCCACAGCAGAATTAACCGCCAACTTATCCAGCATATGTTTTATGCAGTGGATGCCCTTCCAGCCACAACCCATCAATGGGAAACATCCACACACTCATTCACACTAATACACTATGGAGAATTTAGCCTACCCAATTCACCTACACCACATGTCTTTGGACTGTGGGGGAAACCGGAATACAGAGAGGAAACCCACGCGAACACGAAGAGAACATGCAATCTCCACACAGAAACACCAACTGACCAAGCCGAGGCTCAAACCAGCGACCTTCTTGCAGTGAGGCAATCATGCTACCCATGCCACCACGTTGCCTAAAATGAAAATATATACACAAAATATTTATTTGTCAATATATTTCTATTTGTTATTCAGTGTGGCATATAAAGCACTACATTATAGTATAGAATTAAAACAAAACTACACTCACCGGCCACTATAATAGGGACACCTGTCCAACAGCTTGTTAATGCAAATTTCTAATCAGCCAATCACATGACAGCAACTCAACACATTTAGGCATGTAGACACGGTCAAGACAATCTGCTACAGTTCAAACTAAGCATCAGAATGGGGAAGAAAGGTGATTTAAGTGACTTTGAACGTGGCATGGTTGTTAGTTCCTGGTCTGAGTATTTGAGAAATTGCTTATCTACTGGGATTTTCACGCACAACTATCTCAAGGGTTTACAGAGAATGGTCTGAAAAAGAGAAAATATCCAGTGAGCGTCAGTTCCTCTTCGGTTGGGGAACTTCAGTGCTATACAGTGGATTTGATCTTGGAAAATCCACCAATGGGAGGATTCGGTTCAGAAGCCGCTTGTCTGAAAGAGTATTTAACGACCCAATGAAGCAATAAATTGGCAGCGTAAGCTTGCGCAGGTGTGCCTCATTGCCAATTATCCCAGCATATAAGCACACCTGGAGCAAGCAAACGCCATCCTTTTTGCTTCAGAGACTTTCTGATCGAGTCGATGAGGGTTCCTCCTGCTGTGATCCAGCGATTCCGAGCGAACGAGAGCATTCTCCCGGTCCAGAGTGTGTACACACAGCGGCAGACGGTCGAGCTGGGTTTCTCCCTTGCCTGGCGTTCTTTGGGTCCGGTCCTCCAGAGCAGTGCGTATAAAGTTGCAACTTCACAAAGAGAGTAACACAGTCGTGCAGCACGTCCTTTTCAGGACGGCGCTTCGACTGTGCGTTTCTGGATGCGGTGGTTTCCTGTCCTCGGATGATGGGCACGGGCACTGCGTTGCATGCCTGGGGGGTCCAGCATGTTAATGCGGGCAGTTCAAGTCGTCATTGCGATGTCATTGCAATGCCATGACTGTTGCGCAGTAAAGATCGGGGCTAGCCTTTGCAAAGGGGCAAACCACCCCAGTTGTCCCCTGCTCTGCAGCGGGCACTCAGGCAGATCTGAGGGTTCAGCGAGAGATAATCCGTCGCCCACGGGCCCGCGGACCTCCCGCTCCTCCAAGCGCTCCATCCAAGCTTCGGGCAGGGGAAGCGATCCGTCTAACAGATGGTAGCCCTTACGCTCGATGACACCGGAGACCAGACGTCCACGCGGCATCAGAGGGTGGGCTTTCATTGTCCAATGATGATCCAGACCTGCTCGCCTCCTCCGGGCAGGTGAGCACTGTCAAAACGGATCCTGAAACAGACATGTTAGCCGTGCTTTCCGGGGCTGCTTCGGCCGTGGGTTGTAGATGGTTTTTCCCCCAGCTCCGCGGCCGGACCGACTAGAGGGGCGTCCCCTTCTTCCCGGAGGTGCACAGTAGGCTCACGCGGTCTTGAAGGGCACTTTTTTCTGCTCGTGCTGCATGTCCCACCACCCTCACCACACTTGATGGTAGAACGGCCAGGGGGTATGTGGCGATTCCTCAGGTTGAGTGCGCGATGGCAGTCAATCCGCGTGGCCCCTCTTCTCGGCGGGGTCCGCCTCATCTCCCATCCAAAGCCTGTAAGTTATCTGCCTCCCTCGGAGCTAGAGCTTACAAGGCTGCGGGCCAGGCTGCTTCTGCCTTGCATGCGATAGCCACCTACCAGCGCTACCAAGCACAGGCGCTGGCCGAGCTGCACAAGGGCGGGTCCAACCCAGGCTAATGAGCTTCGCACCGCAGCCAACTAAGTCCGCTACTAAGCGGACTACTAAGTCCGCTGCGTGTGCGTTGGGGAGGACGATGTCCACACTAGTGATCCAGGAGCGCCACTCCTGGCTGATATGCGCGAAGTCGACAATGTCCGCTTTCTTGACTTCCCCATATCCCAAGCTGGCATGTTCGGCGACACTGTCAGTGAATTCGAGGCGGTGAGAGAGCAGTCTGATGGGTGATGTCTTATCGGCGGGTCCGTAAGCCCGCTCCGCCCACCGTGCCATCTATACCTGCTTCTCGCCGAAGGCGCCCGCCTACGAGAGCTGCACCGCACACGCCTCTGGCGAAGCGAGCGCGTCGAGCACCTCGGAAGCAGGCAGCCCCCCCTGCCCAGAACGCCGCTAAGTCCGGCAACGGACCGCGAATGGTGCCTGGTACAGGCCATCTGGAGAAGAGGGAACTTGCTCTTTCCCCACTGGAGGGCGGGGCCCCATTTCCAACGGCACTTTTTACTGCCATGAAAACATCATGACAGAGCACTTTTTTAATTCCCGGGTGTGACAGCCTGAAATCTGCCAGTCTGAGACACTATGCTTTCTAGCTTGCAGGTTCGGTGCGTCTGCCAGTGGCTTACGAGCGCTGGGAGGACGATCTCCTTTCTCCCACCCCTCGAGCCTCCCCTCCGGAGCTCGGGTGCGAAGTGAGAGCAAATCTCTCACCTCCAGCTCTTCCGTGGGACTCGCGTGCTTCCCGGATCACACCCACTCTGTGCTGCCCCACTGCTGGTACGTCAGTGATTGTAGCGATGAGTCCATTAGCAAGAGCTCTGCCTGCCTGGTTAGCGCGGGCCAGCTCTTCGTGGTGGCTCATACGCACAATCAGACTCGGCTATGTGAATCAGTTCGCGAAACGGCCCCCGTGTGTATTCACCAGGGTAATCCCCCTGTCCGCCCCTGTCTTGCGAGAGGAGATTGCTGTCCACCTGGTGAAGGATGCAATCGAGCCGCTCCCTCCAGCCGAGATGGATAGCGGGTTTTACAGCCCACACTTCATCGTGCCCAATAGAGCGGTGGGTCACGGCCAATCCTAGATCTGCGCGTTTTGAACCGCTGTCTGCACAAGCTGGCGTTCAGGATGCTCACGCAGAAGCGCATCATCCGGTGCATTCGTCCTCTGGGTTGGTCTGCAGCATTAGACCTGATGGACGCGTATTTCCATGTCTCCACTCTTCCTCGCCACCATCAGTTTCTGCGGTTTGCGTTTGAAGGTCGAGCTTGGCAATACAAAGTCCTCCCCTTCGGGCTCTCTCTGTCTCCGCGGGTCCTCACCAAGCCCACGGAGGGTGCCTTAGCACCCCTTCGGCTCGCGGGCATCCGCATACTCAATTATCTCGACGACTGGCTGATTTTTGCCCTCTCTCGGAGCAATTGATTAAGCACAGAGACAAAGTGCTCCGGCACTTCCACCTGTGGGGGTTTCAGGTCAACCAAGGAAAGAGCAAACTTTCCCACTGGATTGTGGATGCTATTCTCTCGCTTATCAGAGCCGAGGTGAGCCGCGTCCCCCGAGAGTGCGTGCGCACTCCACTCGGAGCATTGCATCCTCTCGGGCGCGCGCATGTGGCGCTTCTCTAACAGACATCTGTAGGGCGACACCCAACACATTTGCAAGGTTTTACAATCTGCCGGTTTGGCCGGAGTGGAGCCGGTTTCATCAAGGGTATTAGGTAACCCTTTGGTGATTGAGGAAAACAATTCGGTAGGGTGTTGAAACACGCTTGCTGCGCCATTCTCCCTAACACGGAGATACGTGTGCCTTTTTAGCTGTCAGTAAAGTTCCCCGTCAGGTGAGCCCTGCAGATTCCTCCGTGGCCCCCAGCACTGACTCAGCGGAGGAGTCACTTGCTGGCCCACTACGTTGTTGGTCTGCCTGCTGGTCAGTCCGCGTCTTGGGTATAGGTGCCTGCTATGCGTGATCCCCACGAGGCGATCCCATATGCTTATTCCGCCACGGTTAAGTCCCCTCCCCTGGGTGGACTCGTGTCTTCCCTCTTCGCTTACCACTTTTTTTCTATGCGTACTCCCCCTTCTTAGGGCTAGTCCATATGTAAATTCTGCCATCTATTCCCTCCTTGGGTAGCGGATGGCCTCCGCAGCGCCCTCCCTTTCGGGATTGCACGCTTCCCAACGTACTGTCGTATTTTGCTAGAATTATCTAGACACTCACGACTTCCCAAAAATATATCTAAATCCGTAAAACTTCTGTTGAAGTAGGATATATTAGGGCCAGGGACACGTTGGAGGACCGCGCCTCCCATGATGTGGGTGCATCACGCTTGCTTGACTATCCCCTCATCGGGGGCGTTGGTAAGGTGCAGTCATTATGGCGCTTTCTATAGTTCTCCCATATGTTGATTTTTAAAATCAAATCCACTGGATAGCACTGAAGTTCCCCAACCGAAGGGGAACGTTTGAGGTTACAGAAGTAACCATTCGTTCCCCGAGGAGGGGAACGAAGTGCTATACTCCGTCGCCATAATGACTGTCCCTTAGCTGTTTGAAAGTCTCTTCAGCTTAAAAGGATGGCGTTTGCTCGCTCCAGGTGTGCTTATATGCTGGGATAATTGGCAATGAAGCACACCTGTGCAAGCTTACGCTGCCAATTCATTGCATTCATTGGCCCGTTCAATACTCTTTCAGACAAGCGGCTTCTGAACCGAAACCTCCCATACGTGGATTTTCAAAATCAAATCCACTGTATAGCACTTCCGTTTCCCGAGGGTTACTTCTGTAACCTCGAACGTTTTGTCTGATGGGTCTCAATTTCTTTTGAAACAATGGTAGGGTCAGAATTTAGTGTCAATAACATAAACGCATGGATCCATCCTGCCTTGTATCAACATTTGAGGCTAGTGGTGATGGTATAAGGGTGTGGGAGATGTATTCTGTGCATACTATGTGTCTGCATCGTGTCTACGTCAAATCCTACTTGAGTATTGTTGCTGATCATGTCCATTCCTTTATGACCACAGAGTATCTTCTGATGGCTATTTCTAGCTGGAAAACGTGTCATGTCATAAAGCATGAATCATCTCAGACTGGTTTCTTAAAAAAATGACTGAGTTTACTGTACTCAATTGGCCTCCACACTCACCAGATGCTAATCCAATAGAGCACCTTTGGGATGTGGTGGAATGAGTGATTCGCATCATGGATGTGTAGCTGACAAATCTGCAGCAACTGGGTGATGCTATCCATGCAATATGGACCAAAATTTCAGAAAAATGTTTCCAGTACCTTGTTGAATCTATGTCACAAAGTAGTACGGCAGTTCTGAGGGCTAAACGCGGTCTAACCCGGTACTAGTAAGGTGTACCTAATAAAGTGGCTGGTGAGTGTATATATTGTAATATAAATATAGTTCTAAATATCATAACAGCTCTAAGTAATATACATAATGTATAATCATTTGGATTATAAAGCAACTATTGTATTGTGAAAACTTCTATATAAAGAAATCTAGCTTTACATTTTAGATGTAAGTGAAGCTGATTTTGTTTTATGTAATTAAAATGTATACAAGCTTTTGTTTCAATTATGTTTTGTTTATGGTGTAAATAGGTCTTATTTGTCAAGTTTTTTCCACAACTTCATTTTAACTCATGCTAAAACAGCCGCATAAAGAGGTCTCTTTACTTGCAGTGTTATGATGGCACAGAGGGTGACCGTATGTTTGCCACATGAAGCCAGATGTTTGGAAAGGTGGACAGCTGAGGAATGTAGCTTCTAAAGGCCTCTTTCAGCATTTTTTCCCAGCCCGGGCTCCATTGTTTCCTGTGCTCAACAGTCAGGATGAACCAGCGCTCTCTTTCTCTTTCTGTCTATGCTCTCAACTCCTGTCCAGCCTCAAGGGCAGAAAACAAACAAGACCAATAGAGTCATCTGTGTGAGTGCCTGAGGGAGGCCTTCAGTTTCCCTGACAGGACAGGAAAACGTGTGTGTTTCTGTCTGTGAGTCACTGTAGGGCTAAAGGTTAAAACAGACGACTCAAGTCAGCATCAGAGGACAAGAGTCTACAGTATGTGTTTCAATGCGTCCAGAGTACGATTCACTGAACTCATGATCTAAAACGATTCACGATTTTCATTTCACAATTTTACTTTCTCATATTATATATATATATATATATATATATATATATATATATATATATATATATAATTTAGAAAATTAAAAGGAGTCCTTTTTTATACATTTTTCTACAATTTTATAAAATTTAAACCCTAACAAAAAATTTTATTAAAATTTAAAGGTCAATTTAAACTTTGTCTGCTTTTCATCCACTCTGGGGTTATTTTAAGTCTTAACTTGGCCACAACTTTATCCTTGTTTCAGCAAATAGAATGATTTTTGGTGACAAATCAAAGGAATCTAGGCTCATTAATGATACATACCCGTATATACATTTCTGGAGATCATGAGACACATTCTAGAAGGTAAATTTTTCACAAATCCACCAGAGGGCACTGTGTACGCTTTTTCAGATCTCAAATTTCTCTCGCGAGTGCCATTCGTGCCTGCTGTTCTCTCGTATAGTAGATTTTATCCTCTGTTGAAATTTTGAAGAAACTTGAAAACCGGTATCCACTAACATGCAATAAACATAACTAACATAGGTAAATGGTTTTCAGCTTTCATCAAATAATTTTCTTTTGTACTTAACAGAATAAAGAAAGACAAACAGGTTTAAAAAATGAAGGATGAGTAAATAATAAGGGTGTCAAAATTAATTGTTTCTTTGTTGCACCGCGATGCAGACGCGGACAATTCGGTATCGGTTCAGTAATAATCATAACCGGTTATTGTGTACTGACATCATTTATCTATTATGCACTATGTCACCGTAGGTGAGCGCAAGTAATTACAATCCGCCAACAATTTAAAAACACAGAAACTGTGCACAATTTCACTGCGAGTGTGTTTGCTGGACGGTCTTTCACTGAAACTTACAGCAGAAGCCCCTATTTCACTGCGAGTGAGAGAATGAAAGTTAACTCCATTTCTCTCTCTCTCTCTCACTGTGGCCCATTTGACCTGCTGGCGTGACTTTTTCTCTCCTCTCGGCTGTTACAGCAATACTTCTGGACACAGACACAAGCGCTTGTCTGCAGAGTTTCCTCCAACGTTTCTATTATGAATCAGCTGTGATAGCCGCTGCCGTTTATCAGTGTCACTCATCTGTAAAGAGCGCCAGCTCTTTCTGTTGAGCGTGTGACCAATAGGGGTGTAAGAAATAACTTGGTAGACAAGGCTCAGAAAGCGTGCAGTATATTTATATTTGTTCATTTGCTGTAGGTGCTCGTGATGTTTAAAGGTACAGTTTATATATTGACAGTTTGTATTAAAGAACAAAATTTTATTACAAATAGTATATAAATATATTTATACATTTTAATACAAGAATTGCTGTGCTGTGAAGAAAATATAAAAATGTGTATGGAAAGCATTGTCAATGCACGGTGATGCACCAAGACTTCAGTTTCCCTAACGTATAATCTCTGTAACAGATGGAGAGCTGTACGAGATCAAAGCTACAATGACACTGCTGTTACTGCTGTTAAACGCTGGATCCGACATGTGTATAAACATGCAACAATGTGCAGCCATGTGAAATGATCATAGGCCTGGGAGTAATGACTTCATGACTTACATATGACATGATCTTAATTGGGTCATGACATGAAAAATCTATTTTTTTTTCTTCATTCAAGTCACTTGTATGGGAGCATTTTGACTTCCATGTAAAATGTAATTACGTTGAGGCTCAGTTTATAGATATTATGGTATGAGAAAGCCATAGGAAAGTGCCATTACATTAAGTACAATCACATCAACGTTGTGTCAATGGCAGGACTGATGCATATAAATAAACAGGTTCTATATAGTACACTTAAAATCTTAATCTCTGAAACATCTCACTGTAAACCCTGCTGTTGTCATTACAAAAGATATTAAGTTAATATAACTTGACATTACTTAAAATACCAGGTTTTGGCATGTGTGTTTAACTTACTTATTAGGCAGCAAAACACTTTTAAATAATATTTTAAGTTCGCTGAACTTAACATTTTATTGTCTTTAAGCGATTCACCATGTATCTGTATTAAATGATTGGTTACACTTAAAATTCTGTCTTGACAACCGCATTGGGATGCGTTTCTAAAAACTATCGTTAGCTAACTAAGGTCACAAGTTCCGTCATTCCAAACATAGTTCTTTGTTTTGACGTTTCCGAAATCCGACATTCCAACAAACATTTACAAACTGCGTTGCAAACTTGTGCACTTGCAACTACACATCTGGAGCTGTAGTTAGAAACGTAGTTCCGGGCTGTGTTCTATTCCTAGCTATCCCGCATGCCCTATTCGTTTAGAATGTTCTAACATTTAAACTTGGATTGATTAGAAAAAGCATGAGAGTCATCACTCTTAGGTGTAGTTTGCTTTCAAAGTATTTTTACAGTTCAGTTTTAGCGATCTACGGGCCCTATCATACACCTGGGGCAATGTGGCACAAGACGCAACGCAATTGCTATTTGCTACTTTCACCTCGGCGCAAGGGTCATTTTGAGGTGTTGCGCCACACTGTTTAAATAGCAAATGCATTTGTGCTCGTATGTGCGTCTATAGGCGTTCTGGTCTAAAAAAGCAGGCGTGTTTTGGCGCGTTGCTATTTTGAGAAACTGTTAATAGTCTGTTCTTTAGACCAGAACAAAGTGGGTCTATTGTCTGGCGAAAAGTGTGCCTGGCTTACACACTACACACAAGATGTAGAGCAATACGCAAATATTTTTACATATGAAAAAGATATAATATATAAAGGATATATATAGGATATAAATATAAATGATTAAACAATTACAAAACATATTAATTTCTAGCCTACATGAATTTAAAAACCACTGCCTTCATACTTTCTTCATCTCGGGAGGCTTTTTCAGTTCATTCAATTTGCTTTTGTATAATGTTATTATTATTAGCAGTATTATTTATTACAGTATATCCATGTTTATATTTGTTTTATTAAAAACAAGCTTAGATTTGTCCACCTGTCAGGTTTTAGACCATATGGGGCATAGCAGGTGTATTTGGAAATAACTCAGTATTTTAAACACACTTCGTTATCAATGTTAATTTATTCGTTTGCTGGAAATTAGAACTGAATTTAGAAATAGTTTTGAAACAAATCTTTGCGCTTAACAAACGGAATTAATTATTTATAGGCTAATTGATGTTTGTGCGTAAAGACCCTATCTACGAGAGCAAAAGCGAAAGTGAACTTACTTTACGTCCTGTAAATAGCAAATGCGCTCATGACGCGACGCAACTTTCTCTTAAAGGTAATGGGAGATGAGACTCTGATTGGTTTATTCTCAAAACACACCTATAACTCATCAAGAAAATAAACTTAACCCTTTTAGACCATGCGCCATGGCGCAAAACGGATTCTCCCATCCTTAAATTAGCACGTATGGATTCTGACACGCCCTGAAAGCGTTTGCGCCCTGCGTTTTGCACTTTGCGCATGGACCGTCAAAATAGAGCCCAATATGTTTACAATTGCGCTCCCTTCGCAGTGCACTTTGAAAACGTTGACGTCATTTTGAACACAGCAAAGCGGAATTTATGTTACGTCTCCAAAGCTAGTATATTTTTTACTGCCATTGCTCCAAAGCTTGTGAAAAAAAACATAGCATCCCTTAAAGCTTTTAGTTTATAGTAAGTTATCTATTAAGAAATGTAGCCTACTGTATATGTTATCTGCCTAATGGTTAGAACATTTCTGCAGTGGTTTACATGTGTCAAATTGTAAAAGTAGACTTAAAAAAAATAAATAAATAAATAAACAATACCCTACTTATAAATATTACATTTCATTTCTTAATAAATAGCCTTATAATTTATTTCTTTATTTATTTATTTATTTGTTTATTTATATGATTTATTTAGGATATTAGAATACATGTTAGCTTTTGTAAGTGATTTTATGTTTTAGAATAGAATGTGTAATGTTCTCAATAATATTTGTAAAGGAAACAAAGGCCCTATATGTGCCATTTACATATATTTCAATTAATATAGAAAGCAAGTGCATGTTTTTACCAAAACTAATATTAGATTTTTTTATGCATGTGCATGTAAAACAATGTAATTTGCACAAAGAAATGATGGGGTTCTTCTCTAAAGATGTTGTTACCACCATGTTTAGAGCATCATTATGGGTGTTTTACGTTATAACTGACGTGGTTCAAACGAGGGATCTGCAACAAAGAAACTACATGTTTTGGGAAACACTCATCACTACAATGTTCTTTTACCAAACGATGCATCGTACTATGATAGTTTAGCTGCGAGTTACGTGGTTGTTTGGGAAACGCACCCCTGATTGGTCGAAATATGTTATGTGACACAAGGTGGTCATTTTGCTTAGGATGCTGAAATCTGCTGAAGCGCAGCAGGACAGAGGCATTACATGAACCCATCTGACGAAAAATAAAAGTTAAATTAGTAAGTAGATATCTAAATGCTTATATACATTTTTCTTAAAGGGGTGGTCCACTTTGATATCATATTTTAATTGATGAGTAATGTAGCTGTGTGAACATAAACAGCATCTCTAAATGTAAAATGCTCAAAGTTCAACGCAAAGGGAGACCTTAGTTTTTACAAAGTTAGCTTAAACCAAAGCCTACAATGAAAGAATTTTGGGAACTACAAAAAACAAATGCTGTGAGATCACAGAAGTACTTTTACCGTGCACACACGCTGCACAGCTAAGGGCCATGGCCAGAGGTGCTGTAACGTTACAGCTAGGGCTGTGCAAAAATATCGATATATCTAACTATCGCGATAATTTATTTCACGATAGTGTATCGATAGTCCAACCTGAAGTATCGATTCATGTTGTGCCCAACAACCTCCTCATTTGCTCCAGTAGATGTCGCTAACTCGCTATCAACAAAATGCTAAGTAGTATGGTATCAGAAGTAAGAGTGAGCATGGTGGAAAATATAAAGGAGCCTCCAGCTTTTAGAGCTGACGTGTTTGCACTATGGCTTTAACACTATACCAGAGTACTGAATTAGACAAAAAATGCCATTTGCAAGCTTTGCAAATCTATCTTAAAAAATTCGGGAAACACTACGAACTTGCGTTATCACTTAACAAGACACCACGCAGATAAATTAGCGGCAGTGCGACCTCAACCGAAACCTCTTGATTCAAGGCAAACTACACTGGATAACATCATCAACAAGGTTCTATTTGCCTTAACTAACATTGCAGAGTTACTGAAAACTGCATAGGAAGAATGGGACATAAACTGGAAGGACCTGTCGTTGTAACAGACAACGCTACAAACATGACCATAGCAGCACAGCTGGCCGGCATGTTGCATTTAAAATGTTTCGTACAAGCCATCAATTTATGTCCGACCAGTTTTCACAGCAAAATGTTTACTATGCTGTCTGTCGCACTGTCAGTTTCTAATAGCCTAGTTTATCGCATATCAGAACACTGTGTTGCAGTTTTATGTTTACTTGATGCATTTAAAAAATTTTTAACTTGCTTTTAGGGATGCTCATTTCCGTTAATTTTCTTAACTGACAACAGCTGCTCATTAATCGGTTATTAACGGTTAACTGGTCAGATTACTATTAATTTTATTTTAAACAAATTGAAGTGTCTATTTTGTGTCTGACACATTAAATATTGCATTTTAAAATACTGATTTATTTTAACATGCTAGCATATTAATAACAGAACATAACAACAGAGCATTTTCACGCACCTGCAGTGTTTAGCACAGAAGAGCAGAATAAACTAAATAAAATAAATAGGACTGCCCTTAATTATTTTCACATAAATAATTCATTTATATTACAAAACGAAAACACTGACAAATTCTTTTTAAGAACCAGCATAGGCTGTTTTTTTTTTTCAATCATAGTTTTTTTCTTCCGTCAAATAAAAATCTCAGACTTCCTCAAATTGCCCGCTCCACAGAAAATAAGCATTTATTTAATTTATTTAATTATATCACAAAACCTTTTTACATTTTTAAGACAAATAATTATTTTAAAGATTATGTCTTGCTATATGGTTTCCTCTCTCCCCCTCGCAGTTCAAGTGTGCTGTGTGATGAAAAGACAATGGCAACGCGCGCATATGTTGATTTTTTGTAAATAGTTTTATTGTTTAAATATGATATTGCATTAATGTGCATACATTATATAAGCTGTAAAATAAAAGGTAAAGCCTATTTGTTGTGTTTATGACGCAGATCCAGGTCAACTTCAGCGCGTGTTTGGCATCAACACGTCTGTATCAAACAGCAATATTCTTCTTCCATTTTGCTTCTTTGGCAAATATGTCTGTAGGCACGGGTTATACGTTATCGTCCCGCAAGTTAACTAGTAGGCCTATGTCTAGCAGTTGAACAAGGGGCCGACCACAGCTAACGTGCTTTTCCATTCCAAAAAAGTGAGGCGCACCACACTCCTTTTATGCTGACGAGGAAAAAAGAAGAAAAGAAGCGCAGCCATGAAATGACTGAATCAGCTGGGTATCGATTGTGCAAAAGTGTTGCTGTCTGTGTTGTTACAATTGTAATATTTAATAATATTGTGATATTCAAGATTTGTACATTCATACAGCTCTGGATAACTTGAAACAGCGATTAGACTTTCAGAGCGGCATTAATGCGTCCTGAAGTAAAGTGAAACGGCTATAAACTCCAGCAAGATAGTGATTATATGCAGATCCATTTACCTTTATCTATAAATAAAGTATAATTATGGGAACTGTGTTCGAATTAACTGAAAGCTTCCAAAGGACACGACACAAAGACAGAAGTGCTTACAGTTCAATATTAATTATGTTCCAGAGAATTATAAAACACATAGCAAGCATGATTTGACAAAACAGCTTCCAGAATCTCTCCCAGTTCAATGCTGGATTCGGTTAAAGTCTCCTCAAAGATGGAGCAGCTACAAGTAGACGCTGTGAACTCTGAGCCACGAGCTGTACGTGTTTTTATTTGTTAAAATTGATTATGACATGTAGAGTGTCTAACCTTAACGGTATGTTGTAGCAAAGATGTAAACAACGGGAAATGATGTTCGCCACCACTAATGATTTAGCTACAAATCCATATCAGTCAAACTGCCTTAAACATACACAAACACACACACACACTTCACCGGTGTGTGCAGCCTCTATTTCTATGTGTGTGCGCGACTTTGCATTGTTTCTCTCTATAGGCAGCCTTTCCATACGTTTTACATCTCAGATAATGAAGTTGCAAAAGATATGTGAACAATTCATGTTACTTACACAGGCATATTCCAGATATGTGTGAAAAATGTTGTGTAACGCGTTTATTTAAAAAAAAAAATACAGGAGAGCTCCCCATTATTGGTATGTAACAGCAAAAAAAATCAATCCAGGCTCACACAGGTCGCATCCCACATCTTGTGCTTTATTCTTCTGCCACCTGTGTTACCACAGAAAATAAATTAATCCGAGCATGAGAGAAAAAGAAAAGTAAACATCGCTCCCGTGCACATGCGCTTCTCGTGTTACAGATACTTCATAGTATACATACGCACACACATAAACACACACACACTCTCTTAAAGTAGCCGCACCCCATTTTCACTCGTTGCAGATACTTGTCAGATGTTATTTTAGAGAGGAAGCATGAGGTTGACTTGACTGTTTACACAAAAAGCGTGTGCTTGTATGGGCGTGACGAGGCACCGATCCACGAATCGCAGCACATTATGACACAAGACCAATCAGAGTCACTTGAGGGCGGGCTTTTCAGAGGAACTAGGAAATTTATCAGTCGTTTTCATGTTAGCTGAGTAGCTGTATATAATAAAAGTGAGATATATAAAAAAACAACGTGATTTCCTTCAAGTAAATCATGAGCACACATTGCTTTGCATCTTATTAACACAACCAAGCCTTAAAATTACACTCTGGACCACTCTTTAACTGATATACACGCATGGGTGACATGGTGGCACAGTGGTTAGCATTGTTGCCTCACAGCAAGAAGGTCGCTGGTTCGAGCCCTGGTTAAGTCAGTTGGCATTTCTGTGTGGAGTTTGCATGTTCTGCCCGTGTTCGCGTGGGTTTCCTCTAAGTGCTCCGGTTTACCCTACAAATCCAAAGGCATGCACTAAAGGTGAATTGAATAAACTAAATTTCCGTAGTACATGTATGTCCTGGTCCTCCAGGTTGGTGGTTGAGTGTTGGGCTCAATTTTGGGCTGATTTACAGTATACTTCCGCGACAAGTGCATGCGTATGCTCTGGCGCAACCTGCGCATGGACGCAAAACCCTCGATGTAGCCATTGCTGACACACACCTCTCAAAAAATGTAATTACACATCACAACAATGCAAAGCTCTGTGATTGGTCGGCTTGGTAACGCTGATGTGTAAGAGTGAAACCGAGAACCGTGCGAACCCATTGGAGCGAGTGTATACAGTTATTGAGTCCCATAAATGTGGTCTAGAGAGAAAGTTTTGTCTTATGAGTAAAGTGGTTGCATATCTCCCGGTTCCAGCCTCAAAATGAGCAAGTTCGAGCCACTTGTACATTAAGGTAGTGTTCAGAAAAACAACAGTGGAAGTGTTATTGCAGAGGAAACACAAACAGCGGCAGAAAGTATAAATACTCGACAACGCGCAAGCAATGCGCTGTAGGTCACGCCGATCACTCAATGCATAAGTATGAACCAGGCTAAACAACCTACCTCGTAAAAATTAGATGTTATGAAACACCAACATGGTACGTCTATATATTAAAGTCCTGGGAGTAAGAATAAGTAAGTAAAGAATATAAAAGCTGAAAAATTTGGAAGTTTAGTCTATTAGCCATTTTAAGTTATCTGTACTTAATCATTGAAGTTATCTGTAATTAAACAGTTATGTTAATTCAATGAAGAGACCATATTTGGTCAACTCGATTAATTAAGTTGTAGATTTCCCATTACTCAAAGGAACTGAGGGAATCATTTTCCTCAAATCATTAGGGTTTACAGTGCAGACGAAAGAACTCTCCTTTTAAAAGATATTCATCTATACCATTTTTTAAATGTACTTCATAAAGAAAGCTGTAATCAAACAACAAGCAAAGACAAAATCACTCGCTGATAAGATTTTTTTATTTACCTAAATTCTTCAATTAAAATGTTTTGCGTTTTTATTTTATCTCATTCACATATAGTATTTGTTCAGCTGATTTAGCAGAGATTTAAGGACAACAACAAACTATTGTGGTAATTTATATTGTTATTTTTATTATTATTTATTGAAATTGAACATTTATTGTTAAATTTGACTTACAAATTTTGTTTTAATACAATTATTTGTATTGTTTTAAAGGATTATTCTGTTTTGAAATGGAAGCGACTCTATTTGACCTCATGGCAAGAATGAGGGTTGAAAATGATCTTATTTATTTAAGATGAATATGTTTTTGTGGTCTAAAACCATATCCTTAGAATTAAAATATTAAGAAAGTCCTTGCACATTTTAGAGAGCCCTACAGGATTATTAGTTCTCAGAAAAAGAAAGATCAGAAGAAAAAATAATCTTAAAAGCAGCATATTTGGCTGTATAATCCCTCTAGGACACCGAATCAGGATGTGCAAGGTTGCATGAGAAGGACTTGACTCTGACAAAATGGATTACACATGTGTTTAGTTTCATTTATAGGAGGATGAGTTAGTGATAAAGGCTTTTGTCTTATTCTATCATTCACTGCACAAGGTAAAACATTGTGTTACAGGAGCAAGTGTGAGTGTACATCAGGCAACAACATTTGTTCACAGTTTTGGAGATGTTTGGAAATTAGTTTCAAGACATACTTTCATACATTTTGTTTCAAGCTATAAGTGTGTCATTTAATGTGTCATCTACCAGTCTGCCTGTCAATGTCACACTTCATCCTTCTCTCGCTCAAGAATAAAACCCCAAGTTTTTTGAACTCCTCCACCTGGGGCAAGTACTCTCATCTAAACTACATCTTACATGTTCTGCCTTTGTGCTTTGTTTTCTTTGTTTGCTCATTACTACACCCGCACACATCGCTAAAGTCCAGCATCTTCACTTTGGCACACTGTCTTGACTTGTGCGGTTGAATGACATTTGTCCTGGGAGCACTGTACAAATGTGGCATCGCTATTGACGCATACTCAGGGTTTGTATGTGATATCTAGTGTATACAGTTGAAGAATTATTTGTTTTATTTCAGCTAGAATAAAAGCTGTTTTTATTTTTTGACACCATTTTAAAGACAAAATTATTAACCCCTTTAAGTTATATTTGTTTTTGATAGTCTACAGAACAAACTATCGTTATACAATTGCTTGCCTAATTACCCTAACCTAGTAAACGTAATTAGCCCAGTTAAGCCTTTAAATGTAACTTTAAGCTGTATAGAAGTCTTTTGAAAAATATCTAGTCATATATTATTTACTGTCATCATGGCAAAGAAATCGGTTATTAAAAATGAGTAATTAAAACTTTTATGTTTAGAAATGTGTTGAAAAAAAATCTTCTCTCCGTAAAACAGAAATTGGGGAAAAAACAAACAGGGGGGCTAATAATTCTGACTTCAACTGTATCTATGGTGTCTCAAGTCCACTGACATACACGGTGAGCTAACTGGAAAGCCATCCATACGGAGGTAGTCAGCTGCTAGTGCGAAAAAAACGACAACATACTGCCCCGTATCACTTGTTTTAAATATGAAATACAGCCATACGTTCCTCTGGCCTATGTTGCAATTATTTAAGCCACTTTATCGGCTTAAAGATGTCGACCTAATTTTGTTATCGATAATATTAAAAGTAGCATTTATGGGCTGATATCGATATGGCCGCGAATATATTGTGCATCCCTACTTTTCAAAAACAAATCCCTGATTTCAAAGTGCTTTGCAGGCAGAAAATGTGTTATTCAAAAAATAATAATAAATTTCAATTCATATTACAAAATCAGTTTTGAAAAGTGCAAAAGCATGCAATACTATATATATATATATATATATATATATATATATATATATATATATATATATATATATATATATATATATATATATATAGACACATATATATATATATACATATCATATGTATGTATATATATATATATATATACATATACACACACACATATATATAATAATTCTATTCTTATATATATATATATATATATATATATATATATATATATATATATATATATATATATATATATATATATAATAATTCTGACTTCAACTGTGTGTGTATGTGTATATATATATATATATATATATATATATATATATATATATATATATATATATATATATATATATATATATATACATACATACATACACACACAGTTGAAGTCAAAATTATTAGCCCCCCCTTTGATTTTTTTTAAAAATATTTCCCAAATGATGTTTAGTAGAGCAAGGAAGTTTTCAGAGAATGTCTGATAATATTTTTTTTCTTCTGGAGAAAGTCTTATTTGCTTTATTTTGGCTAGAATAAAATATTTTAAAGTTTTTCATTTTTTAAACACCATTTTAAGGTAAAAATTATTAGCCTCTTAAAGCAAATTTTTTTCAACTGTCTTCGGACAAACCATCGATATACAATAACTTTCCTAATTACCCTAACCTGCTTAGTTAAGCCTTTAAACATCACTTTAAGCTGTGTAGAATAGTCTTTAAAATATTTAGTAAAATATTATATACTCTAATCAAGGAAAAGATAAAATAAATCATTTATGAGAAATTAGTTATTAAAACTATTATGTATGAAAATGTGTTGATAAAATCTTCTCTCCGTTAAACAGAAATTGGGGAAAAAACATACAGGGGAGCAAATAATTCAGACTTCAACTGATATAGTCAAAACTGGCTGTAAAAATGCTGAGTGTGGTATTAGTAGTGATGTAGTTGTGTGTAAGAGTGAATTAGAGTCCATACGGAGATCTGATGGGGTCTGACAGGATGGAGCGTCCAGCCCCACAGCAGGAGACTATAAATACCCCATCACCCCATCTCTTTCTCCCTCGCTCATCTCAACTCATCAGACATGAAAAGATGGCAGATGCATTAATAAACAAAAAGAGACTGTGCAAATTAAGCATAAATAAACGCCAAAATCATTATTTAGATATTCAGCTCCAGACGGCGATGCATGAGGAGAGGCTCTGGGGGGAGTTACGTAACTGACTCTAATCCTGTTTGCTATGCATCACAAAAACAGAAGAAAACACTTCACTGAAAGAGTCAGGGCAGCTTCTATCCATCTCAAATGACTGCATTCATGACATTTTGATTAATATAGATATAAATGTAAGTTTTTAGCCTAATAAAATTGCTGCTCATGATTGTGCAGCTCTGACAAACATTTAAAAACTATTGCGTGAGACTAGACATGCTAATATTCAACAACACAATGATTTGTGAAAATGAACAGGCATGGTATGGTTATCGAGGTTTCTTCAAAACACAGTGAATTTATTGATTTAACATATAGAGTATTCAGATTGTTGGTTCACCACAACAGCACAAGTTTGAAGGTCTAATAGGTTACTTAGTTTAAAAACAAAAACTGTTTTTACTACTAATCTGGCCTTTGAAATAACCAAGATATTGACTGAAAATATTATGATTTATTTATATTCCTGCTGTTCATAACCACTTCAAAATAATACTATTTGATAGTGAATGAAAAGTTTGTCTTCTAGTAGTGAATTAAAACTGACTATTACACTTGTCAAGCATTTATTAATTGTAGTAGGTGGTGTTAATATCTTAGTTAATGTTTAATATAGATTCAATTAAATTCTTTCACCTCGTCAGCAGTCCCTGTCACTTCCGGTGTGCCCCAGGGTTCAGATTTGGGTCCCCTGCTATTTAACATCTACCTTCTTCCACTTGGTTTTATTTTCCGCAAACATCAAATCCATATTCATTGCTACACAGATGACACCCAGATCTATTCATCAACCAAACCCAACCTCAAACTTCCACCTTCATCCACTACTAACTGCTTTGCAGACGTCATATCATGGTTTACCTCAAATTTCCTAAAATTAAATGACAATAAAACTGAACTTATACTTATAGGTACACGATCCACTTTAAACAAATCACATAACTTTTCTATTCCCACAAATCATTCTGTCATTACCACTTCCCTTTATGTTTAGAGTCTGGGGGTCATCTTCGATAGCACCCTTTCTTTCACTGCACATGTTAATAATGCCACCCGGTCCGGCTATTTCCACTTTCGAAATATAAATCGTTTACCTCCTTCCTTCACACCTCATTCAGCTGCCATTCTTGTTCATAGTTTAGTCACATCCCATTTAGATTACTGTAATTCCCTTCTGTTTGGCCTACCTATAAACTCTTCATAAATTACAGCTGTTACAAAATGCTGCAGCCTGTATTATCACAAAAACTCCCTCTTTCTGTCACATAACACCCAAACCGCTTTACTGGTTCCCATCTTTTTCAGAATTATTTATAAAATACTCCTTCTCACTTTTAAAGCCATCCACAATCTTGCTCCTCCACCTTACTAATCTTGGTCATATCGCCACACCTTCAGCTTTGGAATTCACTCCCTCCTGATCTCCGTAATTTAGACTCTCTTTCACAATTTAAATCCAAACTCAAAACACATCTGTTTAGAGCAGCTTATTCACTTTAACCCGACTGCATTTTTAAAAATTGTATTTTATTCTATTGACTTTTATTGTGTTTTTATTTGAACTGATTGTTCTAGTTGTCCAGTACGATGACTTTAAGTGTCAAGAAAGGCGCCTTTAAATAAAATGCATTATTGTTATTATTATTATTATTATTATTAATAATAACGCAGAAAAAATTTCAAAAAGTGATAATTTATTTATAAAGCTAACACCTAATCACTGTAGGTTCAGTGGTATTTTTATTTATAATACTATGCACTATAACATAACAATCTTATTGATTATAAATAATATAATAACATAATAGGGGCAACACAGTGGCTCAGTGGTTCTCATTGTCGCCTCACAGCAAGAAGGTTGCTTGGTTTCTTGCCATTTCTGTGTAGAGTTTGCATGTGCTCCCTGTGTTAGCGTGGATTTTCTCTGGGTGCTCCGGTTTCCCCCACAGACCAAAGACATGCGTTATAAGTGAACTGGGTAAACAATTATTGAATTGTTTAATTCAATAAGCTACTTAATGTTTAGTTTTAATTTATTGTGATTAAAATACAATAGTAAATCTAAATGGATATACCCAAGTAATATGTACTTAGTGTTTCGTAATATATTGAACTAATGCCAAAAAAAGACAGACGCGAGTAAAACTTACTTCACAAAGTTAGTAAATCTAAGCGCATGTTCTCTGATTCAAACCTGGCGGGTGGAGCAGATGAGAGCAACTGATGTTTTTCTCACACAGACTGATGAGATATTTACAAAGTAATTAACACTATTTGTTTATTGCTCAGTTATACAGCTCCTGTCAGCAATTTTGGTGGTTAAAGAGGTAGCATGAAGCAGGGCCGGAGTGGGACTCCTTTTCAGCCCTGGAGTTTCAAGCCTCAGACCGGCCCACCTCAGTTCACGACTGACTATATTAAAATAAGGTCATTTCCAAATCAGTTTCTAATGACACTATCACGTCTTTTTTTTTTTTTTAAAACAGCTGCTTTAGAACTTCAAATATTCAACAACCCTAACAGTATTATATGTCTTAACAATAAAAATGAAAAAAATAAATTACTCAGACAAGGATCGAACCCGGGTCTGCAGCATCAAAAACTAACGTGCTATCCACTGAACCACAACGGCTGTTCATTGAGAAGTGACTCAGCGACAAAATAGATAAAAAGAGGAGACCTGCGGTAAAATAATGAATAAAAAGGTTGTGGTCAGGTAATTAAATAAATAAATAAATTTAAAAAGTGTGACTGCTGAGAGCAACAGATTCTAGAGCTAGAATCGGCCCTGCCGGGCAAAAAACGGACCGGCCCACCGGGAATTCTCCCGGTCCTCCCGATTAGCCAACAATCCGGGCCTGGCATGAAGTGTTGTTTGAGTGAATTTGCTGAAAATCTGATAAGCATGAGTATATTAGCAAATGGTGTCTGTGTCTAAAACAACTGTGTTGCATTTTTATATCATACAGTCTATTATGTCATAAAGCAAGAGGTAACATTGATAACATTGCAACTAACTCTACAGTATTTTAATGCACTTATTTGTGTATTTGACAGGATTTCAAAAGACCTGCTTAAAGACTGCTTCACCAATTGTTGGGAAGATCATTGTACTGGGCAATACTACAGAAGAGGAAGATACCAACATAGATGACCACATCATTCTGTCTAAAAGGACTTATTAAATTTGTTTATTGGGAAGTTTAATTCAAATTAAAGTCCTCAATGAAAATTTGTGGCAGTGTTTTAATTAAGAAACAGTTGCAATGCAACACCATATTTTATTTAACATTTTAAAGTAAAGTTAACTCAGGATAACTAAAAAAGATAACTAGGAATATTGGATAAAATATAACTCTCAAAATAGTAATATATTTAAATGTACGACTTAAGTAAATTTTACAAACAAAAAGTCAATAGAATTTACTTAAAATTTCCCAATTAAATTCAACTTAACATTTCTAATTAAATGTACTAATAATTTTGGTTTATCTTTTACTTGGCAAAGCTTTGAAGATTTATTAGCCTTTTCTGAGTGAAAAAGTTGCCTTGCATGTAAATCTTACTCCTCATTTTTTACAGTGTACAATAAAGTATTTTATACATGAAACCTTCAGCAATTATCTAAACAATTAAATTTCTCATCAAATGTGAGAATAAAATGTCAACCAGATGAGCTAATTCCAATACTGTGATCATCCAGATGCAGTTTGTCCTTTGGTTGTAGAAATGCTAAGTCACCAAATAAACCTCTCAAATCAATACTTATGCACTGCTTCAGTTTTCTGCAGCCATTTGAATAGTAGTAGATGTTCTGTCCTGGTTTTGTTTACCTCTCCATTCTGCTGCCTCAATGACAACAAATGTGATGCTCAATTAAACCAGATCTCCTCTGAGAAGTTGAGATGGGTAAAAGTTTTAGACATTTATTACAGACTTGGTTTCCTTTGCATGTTTTTAAAAAATTGCAGAAATAGCAAAATAATCCACTGTTTACACAAATTTGTGTCAATAATATATATTGATAAAGGCTAATAGTTAACTATAGATTGAACAAGTAATAATACATGTGCATGACATAAAAAAAAAAAATAATTATTAAAATGTGTTTTGTCAGGCTCCCAAAATGCTGCTGTTGTGTAAATAAAGAGACAAAATGTATTAAAAAAGTTGTTGAAATTTACCTGTATTTATCTGATCTATATGACAAAGGTCAAAACATTATCACATTGACTATATGCATTGACTTTGCAGTCTTTGCACTGAACTCAAAATGCAAAATGCAAAATGTATTTCTTATAACATTTAAAAGGTTTATTTTGCATATACAGTTAAAGTCAGAGTTATTATCCCCCCTAAATTATTTTCCCTCCAATTTTTGTCTGACGAAAAGATTTTTTCCAGCACCTTTCTCAACATAATAGTTTTAATAACTCATCTCTTATCACTGATTTATTTTATCTTGGCCATGATGGCAGTAAATAATATTTAACTAGATATTTTTTCAAGACAATTCTATACAGCTTAAAGTGACATTGAAAGGCTTAACTAGGTTATTTGGGTTAACTAAGCTGGATAGGGTAATTTAGGTAAGTTATTATGTAATGATGGTTTGTTCTTTAAAAATTATAGCTTAAAGGGGCTAATAATTTTGACCTTAAAATGTTTTTTTTTTTTTTTAATTAAAAACTGCTTTTATTTTAACTGAAACAAAACAATTAAGACTTTCTACAGAAGAAAGAAATATTATCAGACACACTGTCAAAATTTCCTTGCTCTGTTATACATAATTTGGAAAATATTTAAAAAAGAAAACAATAAAAAGGGGGGCTAATAAGTCTGATTTCAACTGTACATATATGAAAATATTTTTTATGGACCTCAAATATGGTTAGTAATATTACTAAAGCTAAAACAATGTATAAGATTAATAGAAATATTATAAGAATTAAATAAATAAATAAATAAATAAATAAATAAATAAATAAATAAATAAATAAAATATGAATATAGAAATATTAATAAATATCATAATAACATTCACAAATAAAAATCATAATAATATAAAAACATCAGTTGATACTGAACTACGATAGTTTTTTAATAACCAATTTTTATCAGTAATCTACTTTTTAATAAGATTTCTTTTGAAACGACACATTTTATTCCCTTCAGTATTAGAAAGTTTTAGGCACCATTACAAAAAAAAGTCGGAAGTTATCCACATGAATCTTGTCTAGTCAGTTTTAAACTGATCATTTTAAATGATGAACAGATATCACCTCACTTACTAGGGTTTTTTTTATTAGCTGCCGCTACCAAAATGAAAAAAAGAAAAAGCCTTGCATTTGCTCTATATGATCAGGACATTGACAAATGATTTCAGTGCAACACTAAAGCTTTAGCTGATTGTCGAGAAAATGAAATGTCTTAAAATATGTATTTATGTTATCCATCTGGGCCTTTTTGTTAAGGTAGACCGCTGTTTCTTTACATGAACCGGAGGAAATCCATTACAGCTCCCTCAGGACAATGATAATGCACCACAGTCCCACAAAAAATGTAATGGACATGAAATAAATAACATTCACATACATAGTCAGATAACACTATTCACCAAAAGATGTGACTTCTAAACTGTCCTATTAAGATAATAATGAAGTAGATAACAATAAAAGTAATGATATCACTGATTCTGAAAACTCAATACTAGTATATATACTGAATACTAGTATATTAATTCAGTAGTACTTATTATGCATTAGCTGTTAGTGCTTCTTTAGCTAGTAGTACACAAGGAACCTATAATGCATGTTTATTAGATTCTACAGTTTGTATGTTCATTTCTTCTATACAAGAAACTAATAAATAGATTCTAGTACTTATTCATTACATAATAGCACTTATTTCAGTAGTGGTGACCTGTGACTATTCTATTCCTGCTGACAAAACTTTACCTGACCTTACATTGAGGAGAAAAAAAAACCTTGGACTACTAGGTATTCCATTTGTGACTAGTAATTATTTTTATATACTGGCAATTATTTACTTATGTTTTTATTCTCAGTATTATTCATTAAACTACACTTTAAAACCCAAAAACTTAAAGTAACTCGAACCATTTGAGGAAACCGGATGCAACAAACCAGTTGAGTTAAAAAAATCTATATGAGTACAGTGAACTTGCTCCATTTAAGTTGATATAATGAGCTTTTTAATTAACTCATTACCTTATTTTCAAATGAGTAGAATTAACTTTCAGCTAATTTTGAGTTAACTACACTCAATTCATTTGATAATGTTGACTGTTGGGTTATACAGTGTACTAGTCCATACTTTTTGATTAGTGCTATATCTAATGAGTACTACCAATTCTTTTCAATAAATAATAGCAGCAATTACATAAATGCTGGTATCTATTAAATAAATACTAAAAAATAAGTAGTAATGAATAATTCGCAATGAACTAACAAGAGTAATACTTTACTCACAGAGGTGTTTTTATGACTGTCATTAAACCTCTATAATCATGACATGACATGTCATGAATGTGAATGAGATTTTATAACAGCTGTTGTTAAGTGTTATTTACTCAGTTATAGGCATGGGAAAGATTCTGATGGTATGATAACCTTGTATAAAAATATCACGGTTTTCATGGTATCACTGTAGTGTGCTCCCTGCTCTAACATTTGTTCTTTTTAAATGTCTGGGTAAAAAACAAAAACTTTTTCAATATATTTAAAACAAAATATTTTATTTTTTGAAAAATTTATAATGTTTTGGAACAGTAAACATGTCAGGCTAAATAATTCAAATGAATCATTGACTTCCGCTGTCTTCATTTGTTTCAAAAACAGATTTCTTTACAATTTAAAAGCTATCTTTGGATATTTTTTCTGCTGGATATACAGTTGTCCTTAAAAAACAGAAAAAAAAGAGTAAGTAAAAAATCTTACACATACCTTAGGAACGGTAGTACACAAAATGTTGGTGGTTTTAAAACCTTGACTTTTCCAAATCGCGGTACACCTTGAAAACAGTTATCGTTCCATGCCTATATGACAGTTTACATCCAAAAACATTTTTACATCCAAAGTACTAGTATTTAAGTATGATTGTGTTTAAAAGAATTAAAAAGGTATTAAATAACTACCATTAACACAATGTAAATATACAACATGTAAGTAATAAGTATAAGTAATAAGCAAAAAAATAAATAGTATGATTTATGTTCACATACAGCAAGAGGGGAAAAATAAAAATACATCAAGCATGCATTTAGATGAACAGTTTATTCAGCTTTACACGACAGCTCAGCACGGCCATGAAAGCTGTGATTGAAAAAAACCTGGAAAGTATTCTGGACAGTGACATAAATCAGGGTGAAGGAGTGGGAGGAGAGCTTCAGTGTTTATATTGTTGAGGAGAGGGCTCATAAACTGACTATGGATCTTGAACTAAACCCCAGAGGCTCACAGACAGAGCATTGGCAGCCATAAGAGACCATTCCTCATCAGCAGACTCCAGTGGAGGAGCTCAGAGAGGGTGGACACCATACCACTCCACAGACACATAGCAGAAAAACAACCATTCATTCCCCAACTGGCTGCAATTATGGTTGAATGTGAATAATCTGGAGAGCCCCAACATTCACGCAGGCAGTTAATGGTACATTCCCTATTTTCTTTTTTATTTTGGAATGGGAGAACACATGACTGTCAGCTGACGGAGAAGTGAACCACAGGCGATCTGGCAGAGTCACTCATAAACTCCATCCACATGGAGCTCAGAGTAACTTCCCGCAATTACACTAAGTGCATGGGCTCTCACACGCACATACAAAAGCACATACAAAAAAAAAATAATAATAAAAAATTAAGAGACCACTTTTCTGGATTTTCTGGATTCATTAGGTGTGGGCTTGAGTAAAATGTTAATATTTGTTTCATTCTAAACCAGGGTTGTCCAAACTTGGTCCTAGAGGGCCTGTGTCCTACATAGTTTTACTCCAACTTCCACCAACACCTGCCTGGAAGTTTCTAGTATACCTAGCAAGAGCTACAGCAGCTGGTTCAGGTGTGTCTAATTGGGGTTGGAACTAAAATATGCGGGACACAGACCCTCCACGACTAAGTTTGGACACCACCATTCTAAACATTCGTTCCCAATCAAAAAAAAGTAATAAATAGTTTTATTTTCAGGAAATGACAGTTGTTCAGAATAACAAATGTTTCCTTTTTGCGACTGAAAACCAACGTTATTCCAACAAATGTTGTTTTCTTAACCATTCTGAATTGAAATTGGTAATGTTTTATGTACATATGAATGTACAGATGCTCTGAAAACATGTCACATTTTTTGCTATTTTATGGTGAAAAATATTATCTAGATAAATTTATTCTCATATTTAGAAGAAATGTCATCAGTAGTTTACAGAATAAAACAGTTCTGTTAGGTTGGATGGTAACATTGGTGGACAGCCATTTTAGGTCTCTCCAAAGATGCTCAATTTGGTTTAAGTCAGGACTATAGCTAGACCATTCAAGAACAGTCACTGAGTTGTTGACCATGTGATATTCTGTTTTACTTTTATAAATCTGAAAAAATGTTAGCAATTCTGTGTTTTTCTGTCAATATGGGGTGCTGTGTGTACATTAATGAAGAAAAAGTAAACTTAAATTATTTTAGCAAAAGGCTGCAACATAACAGGGTCTGAATACTTTCTGTACCCACTGTATAGTAACTTAATTGACACTGATTACTATTAATAAATGATTAGCATTTTCGAACAAAAAGTTTTGTAAAAACCACCAGTAACACTCCAGGGTTTTCTCAATGATTATTTCAATGATTGTCTTATAAAGAGTTAAAAACATAACTAATAGTAAGTCAAGAAAAACTATTTATTTTTATCTTATTAATTTGTCATTTTTGTAGGCCAGTTTGAAATTTACCCAATAGCCTAGAAGTTAAACACATGTAGACCAACACTGAAGTTGACACTACCCTGGTTCTTTTTCCACAGAATTTTAAATAATTGAAAGAAAATAAGCTGAATGAAATAAAAATGTATGATTCGTACATGTTTTGTTCATTATAATAATCTTCACAAATTAACACAATTTATTTAATGAATTTTAAAACAACTACAAACCACAGGAGTAAAAGACTAAAATGTTAAACGTTGTATGTGTTGTGGTGGTTGTTCATTAATAGAAGAACAGACTTTAAGGAACCTGATGAAGCAAACTTAAATTGCTGCTTTTTAAATATTAAAATATTATTTTCTGTGTGTTAACTATCAAAATAAAATGTTTGTTTTATATGCATAAATGCACATATTTTTTAAACTTTTTTATCACATGAAAGCTAAATAAACATACTTTCGATTGATTTGTGGTTCGTTAGATTGGGAGAATATTTGGCTTGATACTATTTAAAATCTAGAATATGTTGATAAAAAATACAAAAAAAAATATATATATATAGAGAAAATTGTTTTCTAACTGAAGTTCTCGGCAATGAGTGTTATCAATCAAAAATTCTGTTTTTATATATTTACAGTAGAGAATGTATAAAATGTCTTAATGAAAAATTATCTTTGCTTAATATTCTTGTGATTTTTGTTATAAAACAAAAATCAATAACTTTGACACATAAAATGTATATTTTGTATTTGTCAAAAATATACCTGTAAAACATAGGATTACTGATTACTACTACGTAGCCCTTTATACATTTCAGAAGATCGCAAAATACGTCCCAGAAGGTATGTTTTTTTGCAAATACACTAGAGGATGCTGTGTAAGCTTTTGCAGATCTCAAATTTCTTTTGAGCGCCATTTGTGCTTGCTGTTTTCAAGTAATCCACCGGAGGCCGCTATCGACTGACTGACTAACCAATCACCCAACTCACTCAAAAGCACAAATTGACCCAATCACCCCTTTCCTAAACCCAACAGACATTGTTTTAAAAAGCAATCCACAAAAAAAGCCCTCATGGCTGTCAGATTTTTACCACGTTTTTAAATCTTACCATGTTCTCACCCTCTTATTTACTTCTTTATTTTATTTTATTTCATTTTTCCTTTTGCTTTTGTTTTACCTGCTTTCTGTAACTGTTCTTCACAGACTGGAACCCCGTCATCGCAGTCAAATCCTCTCTGCGTCTCAAGTTCACCGATCCACGCAAGCTACTGGGCAAACTGGTAACAGTGGAAAAACCATCCACATGGAGGTAAGCGTTTAGCTGGTAGCGAAAAAACAAAACAGACCGTCTGCTGTGTCAAACCGCCCCGTAGCATTTATTTTAAAGACAAAATGCAGCCATACATAGCTCTGGCTACTTAATATGCGCTCTCCAGAAAAGGGTACGGGGGTACGTTTCCACAATGAGCCTTTGTTGCATATTTATTATCCATTAAAAAAGAAAGTGCTTCTGATAATCAGTAAAGAGTGCACAGCTAACACCATTTTTAAATGGCCAAATACTGCTTAATAACATTACAAACACATATGCAAATATGGATTTATAATGTAATTACAGTAAATGGAAAAGGAAATGTAAAGCTCCATTCAGATTCCAACATTAGTCACCAGCAAAATCCTACATAAACCCGTTCAAAAACAAACTGAGGAAAAAACAAATCTAGATGTCTGGGGATTCGTGCTTTGTTTGTGTGCCAATTTGGAGCTTCTTCATTTCCAGACACAATGCCTCAATGCAACCAATGGAATGTCAGAGAAATGTGTACCTCATTTAGAGGTATCTCTGCATTGATTCCTGCCTGTTATTCCTAACCAATGCCATCCTCCCAAACACTCGCTCCTTCTGTCTACACGTTCCAAGCTCAATACTGGCCTGATATGAATAGTGCTAACTCATTGTGTCAACTGCCCAGTCCAAGTGCCCATAATGACCAGCACTGAGACAGTATTGTGTCTGCAGGACCATTTAATAACATATGACCTCATCCCATTACTTTCACAGATGCTTCTCAACATGGGAACAGCAGAAAGGTTAACAAAGCCACAGAAAGAGGTCAACAACCTACCAGAACTCTTCAGGCTTTTGGAGATTAACTGTGAACACATGCTGCAGTCTCACGCCGCTCTACGGATCTGCAACTACCAGACTCAGGTCTCTATAACTCAGATGGCTAATGAGTCTGTTTGACTGTCTGGTTAAGGACATAAAATGAGGGCTGTTGAAGTTGCTGCGCTAGGCTGTGCAGACCATAATCCCCTCACAAGACAGGGCAATCTAAGCCTACACGCTCTTTAGACATGCCTGAGAGACTGCCGTCATGGTTCAGCATGACTGGACTGAGCATAAGCCCTCTGGTTTAGTAGCAGTCTGGTGCATCAAAGACAGAAACGCATTATTGGAAAATATAGATTTGCAATGTTTAAACCGGATGTTCTCATGCATTTATCAATTATACATGGGACAAGTTCCACTTAAGATTAATTTCTGGATTATCTTACATAGCCAATATAAAACCTTCAAAGGGAACGTCAATATAGGATTTCATCAGCTCTATAATTGAATTGCTATCTTCATGGCGTTTCTCCTTGACAGCATTTCATGAACTTTGAGTGAACAATGTTCAGGAGAAATGTAATCAAAAAAGTAAAGCATAGTTTAAAACTCAAGTTTTAAATTTGTGCTTAAATAGTATATAGAGTCATAATTTTCAGACAATTTGCAAACAAAATACATTGAGAGTCTCTTTATACACTGACAAATATAATTTAAAAAAAGATTATGCCATATATGTGGGTCGAAAACAAAAATCGACCCACATATGGGGGTCATATATTGATGTTTTTCAAGCATCAAATCAATACAAGTTTGGGAGTAACTTTGGATGAAAAGACAAAGTTTACCAATAATCAAATAGCTAATAACTAGGGATGTGACAAAATTAAACCTCTACAAGATTTCTCATCGAGGTAATAGTTGTCTTGTGAGTTATGATGTTATGATGGAGTGTGAGGGTGAATTTAGCGCTGAAGATTGGAGGCAGGATTTGATTTGAACTGCAAATAAAATGCTTTGCACACACCTGGCAACCCAGGGCAGGCTGGCCTAAGGAGTTGCGCGTGTCACTCAGTTGGGCGGGTGGGTGTGACATAACTGCTAGTGATGGAAAGAGTACTGAAAAATCATACTTAAGTAAAAGTACTATTACTTGCCTAAAAATGTAGTGCGAGTAAAAGTATCTGTTGTAAATATTACTCAAAGTAAGAGTAAAAAGTTGACATTTTAAAAGTACTCAAGAGTAGTAAGTAGTGAGTATTATGCTGCAAAAAAACTGATGTGTTTTGTGGATATGTGTGTAAACGTAAAATTATGTAGTGTATCGAGTTATTGCCCAGCAGGCACATAAGATGTTAATTATAGGTTAGATTTAGGTTGTGATGCCAGGTGACCAAAATTCAATGCCTAACCAGCGTCTAAGGACAACATTTTTTTGATATTTGGTTGATTTTAGGCTGTTAGAATGTGACCAAAATCCAACGCCGAGCCAACATCTTAAACTGACGTCATATTGATGTCAAATACTGACATCTGTCAGATGTGGCAACCAAAATCCAACATCTGATAGACATCATAGTGGTAATGTCCACACATCGTTAAGCTGTAACATCATTAGATCTTAATATTTGTTTAGTTTTAGTTTGGACATTAGGCACTGACATTGACCTGACGTTGAGTTCTGACATCAACCCGATTTTCATTTCCAAACAAAATGCAGCATCCCCATGATGTTAGGATACAACGTCAATCTAATGTCATGTTGACGTCTTGTGCATGCTGAACATTTAATGCCATTTCAGTCATCATACAGTAAGCATCCATTATATTCTCATCAGTGACATGCATCTAAACAGCCTGCGTGTAAAGATTTTGGACATCTTCTTGGACACTTTTAATGCTTCCAAACAGTCTTGAGGTAGTTTATTATGATGCAATTTACCTTCTATGTGTGATTTGATAGGACAGGAATCTAAGGACTGATTTTTTTTTGTCCCCATGGACAGATAAAAATAAAGTAGTGACTGCAGGTTAAAGGAAAGTAGTAGAGTAAAAGTACAGATACTGCACTAAAAATGTACTCAAGGAAAAGTAAAAGTACACATTTTTTAAAACGACTTAGTAAATTACAATTCCTGAAAAAAACTACACATTTACAGTAGTTTGAGTATTTGTAATTAGTTATTTTACACCACTAATAACCACTTTTATTTTACCAGAGTTCAGTGGCTGACCGGCCAACAGAGGCTGCAACTGCAGCCACACACATTAACCATGCGATGGAATAGCACTTTAGATATGCTTAAATCATAATCGTCATAAATACAAATGGAATTAAGACATGTGGAGTATTCCTATGAATATTGAATAGTAGAGTAAAGACCGTAACCAAACTATTACTGTTGTGTAGGTCTTTTAGTCGCACTATTCTCCACCAAGTCAGTAATAGATCACAGACACATCTCTAAGAGCATGCTCACAAACATATACAGTGAACTTCAGGAAACTTTAGACACATGCCTTCATCATCACCGAACACACGTTTATGCTGTTGGTGTGTGGTATCAAATTACACTAAAACAACTCTCTCCTATCAGTTCTTAATTCATACTTACATTCATGAGTTTGTGATGGGGCATGAATGGATTCTTGTTGATTAAGCAAAACTGCTGTAAAATTTTAAATGAAATACCAAAAGTTACATTAAATTTAAGTTAAATTTGTGGAAACGAGTTTGATTTCTCATGTAAAACTGTACATGGGATGTCCTTTACTGCATATAATTCATTAAAACAAAAAATAAATAGAAAAATTACAAATAAAATAAAACCGAAATAAAATACCATTCATCACATTTTTTTTTAAAAGCACCTAAACTGTTTTGCAGTTTGTAATTTTTTTCTTTTTCCATTATGTTATCTGCAAATATTTTGCTAATATTTAAAATTATATATAAAATGACTATTTTAAATTCACATAGGTTATTAGCAAAATATTTAGCTATTTTATATTTTATATTACTGCATAGAATAACACGGAAAAAAAAAAACACAGTCGGTGCCAATAGCCTAGTGGTTAGTGCGTCGACACATAGCACCGAGGTGCTTGCAGCGATCGAGTTCAATTCCCATCTCGAGGTCCTTTGCTGATCCTTCCCCTATCTCTGCTCCCCACACTTTCCTGTCTCTGTATCTCCACTGTCATATCAATAAAGGTGAAAACCCCTAAAAAATAATTATAAAAAAAAAGGAAAAAAAACTAAATAGTTTAGCAATTTGTGATTTTTTTTTTCTTTAGTTGAAAAAAAGACTATTTTCCATTCATACATTTTTTCATTGAACATTTCTTAAAAATAGTGTAAAAATCTCATCTCGTTGTTGTGACCCCAATGTCGTGTCTTGTCTCATCTCGTGGAGTAAGTTTCTCGTCACACCCCTACTAATAACACAACTAAATACCAACCTAAAAATATGATGATTTTGCGGGCTTTTAGAAATAAAACTTACTATACGGTTGTTGTTTGATTTTATTGGTGATTCCAAATATGTAATGTAACTGTAAGCTTAGCAAAAAAGTTTTGGAGAATTTGATGTTTCCCCATTCAGACAGAATGCTCGAGCATACTGCCAGAGAGGTGTTTCAAAAAGGGTCGTCGAGTAAATGATTTTTTCTTAAAGGGTCACGAAACACCAAAACACATTTTTTGAGCTGTTGACAGTCGTATATGTGTCCCACACTGCTAAAAACACTATTAGGACACCTATATTTCACTAAAAAGTGTAAATTGGTTGTTTTTGCGTTATTTCAAGCAAATTCGTACTTCCTGTTTGAAACAAATTTTTGAAGCTGCGTCACGGTCATGACATAATAGCGTTGTATTCCAGCGTGCAGACTGGGCGTCTGTGCCAGAGTGTGTCTTATTACGTCTTACAGTGTGCTGCATTAATGCATGAGTAAGGCTTGGTTCAAACCAATCAGCGCGCTCTATTGTGCAACTTCATTAATATTCATTAGTGTCACCGTGTTTACACCACAGAGACGCCACGTTGTGTTGGCAAAACAAGCGTGAAGTGTTACTTTTATAGTTTGCTGCCATTAAGTTTCGTTTTCATTTTCTCTCTGTAAGAGCTCATCTAGATCACGTGTGGATTAACAGTGTACGCGACGCTCAACAACAATAACTTACGTGTCTAAGGAGGATTATTGTTTATCTGAGAGCTGTTCTCATCTGCAAACGCTGAGATCCGGATTCGCTTGTAGTATTCTCTTCATAAAGTTGCTGGGGATTGTCCTGTCTCTACAGATTTGGTAAGTGAGCGACCAGTGCTCTTTGTTTATTCAGTTTGTTCGTATCGAATTAAGTTAACTATTGCACTGAGTGCAAACATGTTAGCACCGCATTTTGTGACCGGAATAACACACGCGGCTTTCCGGAAAATGCAGAGTTTTTTTTCTCTCATTCGCCGTGCGGTATCAAACATTGCATGAAAAATACACGCTTAGAGCAGATCCTCGAATCAAATATCTCGTTTGTCGCGAGGGGCATGAATGAATTACCTGAATGAAAGAGCCAAACTGCAGTTAAAGTCCAACATTTAATAATTTGGCAAATAATTCGACTACAGATGTCCATGTAGGTTAAACACCATCACTTTCTCCTGTGTGTATTTTGACTGAAACTCGCGCGTGCCTAAATAGACACTCCCACACCCTCCCACTTTAGTTCCTCCGACACTCCCCCCTAAACAGAGTTGGACACGCCCACTTTTCTGACTTTTTCCAAAGTAGAGGTGTGAAAACACCCTGCTGAAACGAGGGGGTTTCATGGCCCTTTAAAGGTACTTTGTCCCCTTAAAACCAGCAGATCCTCAGTGTGCAGTGTTTAGTGCATCTGTACAGTGAATCCAGCTCATGTAATCTACCTAATTAAACATTTAGTAACAGTAGTGTAGTAAAATAAAAACCAATGGAGGTAGCCTAAAGATACTGAACTGATACTTTACACCTACGATACTTTTGGTTTTATACTTCAATTTCTTTGCCTGTCTCGCATAACTTGCATGAAAATTTGTATCATTCCCTCCCATTCATTCATTTTCTTTTTGGCTTAGTCCCTTTATTAATCCAGGGTCACCACAGCGGAATGACCCGCCAACTTATCCAGCAAGTTTTTATGCAGCGGATGCCCTTCCAGCCGCAACCCATCTCTGGGAAACATCCACACAACACATTCACATACACACTCATACACTACGGACAATTTAGCCTACCCAATTCTCCTGTACCGCATGTCTTTGGACTGTGGGGGAAATTGGAGCACCCGGAGGAAACCCACACGAACGCAGGGAGAACATGCAAACTTCACACAGAAACGCCAACTGAGGCGAGGCTTGAACCAGCGACCCAGTGACCTTCTTGCTGTGAGGCAACAGCACTACCTACTGCACCACTGCTTCGCCCATACAACTAATTGTTTACAACATATTCATTATCTTTAAATTATCTTTTAATAGAAGACTTAACAACAAGCAGTGAGCTTCTCCACGATGTCATCTGTAGCTTTAAATTGTGTGAGGCCTTTATATTTCAATAGATTCCTAGCGGAAAAGTGTTTTATTATCTATTAGTTGGGGATAAAAAAAAATTATAAAAGTGATTCCAGTGATATAATTTCACTCTTTTTTATAGTTATTGCTGTGGTCTGAGCTCTGCTGTTGTTTTAAATTCAGAGCAATTTTAGGGAATCTGTCTTTGTCATTCTATTTATTAACCCAGTCTCGTTATTGATACGTACAACCCAGGCTCATTCTGAAAACGTATCTCTATATACATTTCTGGAGACCGTAAAATACGTCGGGTAAGTTTTTTTGTAGTTTTTGTTTTCGTGAATCCACAAGAGGCCACTGTGTATGCTCTTTGAGATTTCAAATTTCTCTCGAGAGTGCCAATCGATCCAGCTCTTCTCTGGTAAATCCACCAAAGGCCGCTGTTGACCCGACCAATTTTATTGATTGAACCGCCGACCCACTTTCCTAAACCCAACCAACAATTTTCAAAAGCAATTCACAAAAAGAAAAGCCCTCATTTGATTTTTAGTACGTTTTGCCATATACACACCCTGTTTTTTACTTATTTATTTTATTTTTTGGATTCTGTTTTTGTCTTACCTGTTTTCTGGAACAGTTCTTTACCATACGCGAACCCCGTCGTGGTCAACTTCTCTCTGCATCTCAAGTTTTCCAATGTACAAGGTGAGCTAACGGGACAACCTGGTTATGGCAGGAAAGCTGTCCATACAGAAGTAAGCAGTCAGCTAGCAAGCGCGAAAAGGAATGGTGCCATACCGCCCCTAGTGTTCGTTTAAAAAATTAAATGCAGCCATACGTACCTCTGGCACCATAATTCGTGATCTCCAGTAACGTATTTAGGACTAAGGTTTCAGAATGAGCCTATTTTGGATACGTATCTCTATATACATTTCTGGAGATCACGAAATACAGGAGGTCTTTTTTTGCAGTTTTTGTTTTCGTGTAAACAGCTCTTAACAAGAGACCACGTGGCAAACAGGGAATGAGGAAGTGAAGACAGAAAGACTAGAAAAACGATGCACAAAGTGGAGTTTATTTATAACTAATTTTAAGAGGATCACATGCTTATGATTGCTTGCGGCCTGGCCCGCATTATTCAATGTATGATTCACCAATCAGACCATTTTTAAGCCACTATAAATACTCTAAGTTCCATATAACAGACATCTTCGTTTTGAAGAATCCCCACTTCCACGCCTACTTGTCCTCCTTTCTTAGATTAGTGGTGCGGTGACCAAGTGGTTAGCACTGTTGCCTCACAGCAAGAACGTTATTGGTTCTAGTCCTTACCAAGCCAGCTGATGTTTCTGTGCGGAGTTTACATGTTCTCCCCGTGCTCACCTGGGTTTTTCCCGGGTTCCCCGGTTCCCTCCCATCGTCCAAAAACATGCAACTTAAATTAATTGACTAATCCAAATCGACACCATAGATATGCTCCTAGCAAGTAGTTATCTCTTAAGAGCAATCACTTTATGTTCATTAGCTACTAAAGCAGGAGAATTCTCGAGATCTACCTGAGCTCAAACTTTCCTCTCGCTTTGCAAATGGGAGGGAGCCTTGGGACAGCATGTCAAACAAGCTTTATAAACAATCATCAGCTAAGTATGAACTCTTGAAAAACACAAAGTACAAGACTGGCACTGTAACAGTGGGTCAAGTGTGGACAAAAGGAAGCATTGCCTTAAATCTGTAAATCATTCTACAGTTTTACATTTTTTTAATTCAACAATTGGTTTTGTTCATATTTGACAAAAACAGTCCAGCATTTCTGTGTACATATAGTACCAATTCTTAATAGACAACTGTTTTAAATTTGCTGATCATTAAATACATCAAGCCTCATCCTCTCCCATTAACACTTTGTTTGTGTTGTCTGTAGACTGAATGTTGGAGTTCCCCACACACATGCAGGAGGAATTAAAGGGTCAATCTGCACAATCGCTGATGACACACTGGTTAAACAGCTCCAGAGCCTCCAAACACAAACCTGAGCCTCTCACCTCTCCTAAAACAGACTGCAAGCTTGGCATTCCCCGACCATCCTCTGCTCCTGAACTAATGTTTACACACCTAATTACAGATCAGAGGTTAAAATGCAGGCAAGGTCAGCAATTGTAAAGCAGGAAACTCTGGCATGCCCCACAGTTTGCTTGTTTGTAGTTAGTGGGAGATGCAGTGGACGCGCCAGAAGAGCAGCAGCGAGAATCAGATTGAGCAGCTTGTCTTCTACCATAACTCACTTCACCGTGGGACGTCATGTGCAGTGGAAACAGTTTCGAGACGAAGACCCCTGCGTTGCATCAGCTTGGAGAGAAAGTGCTGCATGCTTTACATCTCTCGCGGGCAAAAGATCATGAATCAGGGGACGTACAAAAAGGACAGTGTTTTCATAATGTTTCTCTCTCACTGTGGGGCTGTGGAGATTTGAGAAGGCCTTTGACAGGGCAGATTCCTGACTAATGGAAAGCAGGCCAAGAACAAGACGCGGCACAAGCTAGCTCAGCCATTCTCTCTAACAAAGCACAATATCAGTGGTCAAAATATTATTCGTTGATAGCAGGATTTCATTCATTTAATATGATATCCAGTATTTATCCTGCTTTTAATTACTTGTATTGTGTACATAATGTGGACTTTACCAGAATTGTAAACAGTCAGGTACTTTTGAAAACTCAAAAAGCCTGTGACTCCTTCATTAACCTTGCATGACAAAAAGCTGGAATACATTATACTGTTGACTTTTGGCCAAATTTCTTCCTGTTTTTCATATTTAATTGAAAATTTTGTACTGCATGATGATCACAGACTACAATTTGTTTATCTTCAGACTTTGATTGCATTCAGTCTCATAGATTTTTGACAGATTTTATAACATGTATCGAAGTGTTTGACAAGTCATTGCTGAAATCTAAAAATCTAAAAATACGCCTACCAGCCAAAGGAAGTCAAGTGAGCGAAGTCAACAAAGGTGAAGAAAAAATAAAGAAACAAGAATATGGAAGGTGGAGTTCCGCCATGGAAGAAAAACTGATTCAGCTGTGGCAGGAGCACAAGTAATGTAATGCTGTAATTTGTAAAAACCAAAACTGACCATGTATTCCTACCTTAGACCATATCCATATAGGTTAGTTCACATTTTCTCATTTGACTAACCACACCAAGACACTACAAGAACTACTGCATTGGTCTTTACAACATTGATCTTTGTTTAATCTCTCATGCATCCTAGTAGTAGTTTATGCATGAGTATTTGATGTTTGGAACAACTTGAAAGTCTGGTAGTTTGTTATCCTCATTTGTGTAATTAAGATGCACAATTTTTCTCTTAATTATTTTTTCAAACTTAGCAACTGTATGATGCCTACAGTGATTTAAATATTTTCCTTTTTTAAACGTTGTGTAATGAGAAGTGTGTTCCAGCCTTTAGTCCCTTTGTCTAACTAGTATTTTCAGGGATTTGACTTAATGTGGTCTGCCAATCCAATCCTACTCTTGGAAACCCGACAAATTTGCTAGTGGATTGGTCCAAAATCAGGTCTTATGGCAATATTTAAAAGGATAGCCATTCAAGAGTTCACACTTAGGTGATGATTGATTATATAGTGAGTTTGGCATGCTGTCCTGAGAGAGAGCCCTGAGCCCTGAGTTTGCAGGGCGAGAAGGGAGTTTGAGCTCAGGTAGGTCTCGAGAACTCTGCCTTATTTAGGTTTAATAACAAATAAGGAACTGCTATGTAGAAATAAACTGCCAATTTAAAATGCATTTAAAAATGATTCCTTGAATTTACAAAAGAAAAATACGTTAAGTGCTTGTAAACAATTTATTTGACCTGAATTTAAACAAACAAATTAATTTGAACGTTACTAAACCCACGCTAACACAAGGAGAACATCTAAATTACATGTACATGTACTGTACTCTGCACAGTAACATCCACCTGAGAGTTAAGGACTTAAACCAGTGACGTACTTGCTGTAAGGCAACAGTACTAACCACTGGGTTAATAGTTTATAGCCACCCTATAAAGCGAAAGGAGGAGTAGGGGTTGAGTGCGGAATTCTTCAATGCAAAGATAACTGAAGTAAGAAACTTTGGTTATTTATAGTGAGTTAGGAATCATCTGATTGGAGAATCATGCACTATTTTATGCAGGACCAACTGTGTTCAATCTTAATCACTGTTTTTCAGGCCATTTGAAATAAAAAAAATATCTGCAAAACTGCAATGAAATTTTTTTTAATGTACAGGTTACCAATAATAGGTAAATGATCAAATTATATCAAATGGCTATGAACTTTTTTTTGTGTGGAAACTTACTTACTTGATTCTTGGGCATAACATTGGACATTGCAAAAAGGCTGATATCTTGACCAGAAATTTCTGAATCCTCAGCTTCTCTGTAAACTTGTGTTAAGAAACACCTCATCTGAGTCTCCACACATTTATAAGAGGTTTTCCTGCAGTAAATAATTGGATAATACACATACTATACATGTCCTTAGTTTAAATATATAGCCACAATATTTCTCATACTTCTTATGAAAGAGGGGAAAAAAACACTGGTTAATGGAATCACCGTCTTTCAACAATAGCTTTAATTTTTTTATGTAGAGAATAATGCAAGAGTTTTGTATAAATCTATTATGGAAACCAGTAGGGCTGCATGATTAATCGAAAAAAGATTGTTATCTCGATTTGACTACACACGATCTTAATTCAGCTTTTCCACGATTCAGACAATTATATTTTCAAAGTCAAGAGAGAAGCGTAAAGGCGATCCCACAAGTCTTCACGTTTTATATTCATTCCTTAGCAACATGGACACCTCTAAATGGCATTAAAAGTGTCACATACTGTATTTAAAAGGTATAATTCACCCCAAAATGTAATTTTTGTCAATGTAATGATGTATTTACAGCTGCAAAATCACACATGAACTGACAATGTTTGTTTACTACCAGGAGTACGCATGGGTGTCCTCCAATATAGTCTACTTTAGTGAACAGAACCTACATAGGCTGTAAATAAGGCAGCATTTACACTGCACTTTTCAAGTGTTTTAATTCCGTTTTTTTTTTTCTTCCATGTGGCACAGATCGGATATGACCCATGTACATGTAATCAGGAAAAAAATCACATGAATTCCGATTTACTCAAATCAGATTTAGGCTTTGTTCATATGTGGAAATTTATCCAATATGAATCGGATCTGTGTTCTCGTGTCTGCAGTGTAAGCAGGTAGATCAGATTTTCACCTGTCAATGCGAGTCGCGGGTCATTAAAAACCATAGCTAATGAGGTCAAGTCTGAAACTTTTATTTCAGAGCAGAGTCCCAATGTCGCACCTGCTGCAGTGGCCTCTGGTGGTTTTCAAGGGCACCAGTTTTTGTTTTGGTTTTTGTGTTTTGTATCCTAGTCATGTGATCCCTCCTTGTTTCCAGCTGTCCCTCATTGTCTAATTAGTTCTGTCTTTATAAGCCCTGTTATGTTGTGTTTAGTTTGCCTTTGGATTTTCAATGTTCTGTTTAGGTCTGTCGTGCTTTATTCGTGATCTGGTTCATTGTGTTTGGTTTGTTTGTTTGTTCACTTTGTTTAGTGTCATTACAATGTTTTTGGATACCTGTTTAGTTAGTGTTTGATTCACTTTTGTGCTTCATTTTTGCACTTCATGTTTTCGTCGATTTTGGTACCTTGCCTGTCCCTTTGTCATTTTTTTGGGATCTTTATTGTTTGGCAATAAATGTGTTTTGCTGCACTTGGATCTTTCCCTTGTTTATGTGATACCCAATCGTGACACCCAAACCTTAAATCTCATACACAAAGACTTAAACAGCTTTAATTTTGTCATATAGCACAGGTATTTAAGTGAAGTTTATTTATGAACTAATTGTTAAAGGATCACGTGATTATGATTGAACACAGCTGGTTCTGCATTAACTATGTATGATCCACCAGGTGATTCCTAAACCACTATTCACCTTATTCTCCGCCGACGAGCAGGTGCTGCCATTTGAATCTTTTTAGCTTGAGACTTCCGGTCTCATTTACTTCCATTCATTTTTTGACATTAAAAACTGCTCATTACGCTGCTTGATGTTGCAATTTGATATTTTCTAATTATATTATTCTACTTGGTCTGTATAGTCATGCAAACATTTGTTTGTAGAGCAAGTAGTTTGACCGTTTTCTGCCTTTTATTATTCCTAGTCATTTCTCCAATAGGCGACTGAATCGGAAGTTCTAAGAGAATCGCGAAAACAGGCGCACTTCCGCATTTTAGAATAAGGTCAATAAAGAGCCAGGGTTTCCCATTACAGTCATCTTCGATTTGAAGAATTCGCTCCATCCACCCCTACTTCTCCACCTTTCCCTTCATAGGGCGGCATGGTGGCCCAGTGGTTAGCACTGTTGCCTCACAGCAAGAACGTCACCGGTTCTAGTCCTTTAACAGGCCGGCTGTCGTTTCTCTGCGTAGTTTGCATGTTCTTCCCGTGCTCACAAGGGTTTTCCCCACATTCTCCAGTTTTCTCCCACATTCCAAAAAACATGCACTACAAGTAAATTGATCAATCTAAATTCAGCACTACAATCAAACTCTCATCCAGCAGCATATCTCTTCATAGCAATCATTTAGTCATCAGCTCTTATCAAAGGGGGAGTTGTCGAGTTCTACCTGAGCTCAAAGCTCCCCTCTCGCCCTGCAAACAGGAAGGAGCCCAGGACTCACGGACCTTTTGTGGTGGGCTCTCTCCCAGGACACCATGCCAAACTTGCTTATAATCAATCATCAGCTAAGTGTGAACTCTTCAACCATGTTAACGAGAGCGAGTGAGTGCAATGTCTACCACGTAACCATTCATTCATTCATTCTCTTTTCGGCTTAGTCCCTTTATTAATCCGGTGTCTCCAAAGTGGAATGAACTTATCCGCCAACTTATCCAGCACGTTTTGCGCAGCGGATGTCCTTCCAGCTGCAACCCATCTCTGGGAAACATCCATACACACTCATTCAAACTCATACACTATGGACAATTTAGCCTACCCAATTCACCTGTACCACATGTCTTTGGACTGTGGGGGAAACAGGAGCACCATCAGAAAACCCACGTCACGGACAATACATAAAGATCCCTAAAGGATTAAAAGTGCCTATATATCAAAAGAAGATAGATAAATGAGAAAATTTCTGTCATAAACTATAGTAAAACAGCTTGTCAAAAGCTGTGAACAGATTACATACAGGAATAGAGAAAAGAGCACTCTTTAATTATCAGCTGTTAGTCAGCGCCCACTCTTTTTTCCTGGTCATTGCACCTTTGCCATGTGCTGTGTAAATGCAGACATTTGGATATGAGTCACTTTTAAAAAATGATGTAAGCAGGTCATCAAAAAGATGGATACAGTCACAAAATCAGAATTGACCATCAAGATCTGCAGTGTAAATGCAGCCTAACATGTAATAAAGTTGTAAATAATAATCAGATTGTTGTACAGAGCAATCGTTCGAGAGCTGCGCAAAATTTAGCATTTTAACCAACAGTAGACCTACACATAAGGCGTAATAATATTAGTGTTGTTTCACCATGTTTGAGAAATAACAATAATAATAGTCATATTAATCTTTATTTTACATCCACAGAATCGTGAGAAAATTGTGATCTGATTTTAATAAAAAATAAATAAAAAAATGTTTTTAGCCAGATAATCAATAATCATTTAGCCAGAATTGTGCAGCCCTAGAAACCAGGATACTGACAACCTGACCATAGATTAAGCGAAATAATGGCTCTTTATAATGCAATAAACAAATATAACACTGCATTTGATTGATTTTGTCTGTTTGCCCAAACTAAAATTGGCCAGTGTTTTATGATAGATTGATAATAACGGATCCAATCGACAATCCCAGAGAGGTATCTTATTAAGTGATGCAGATTTGTTCTTTTCTAATTTGTACATCCATCAAGACACTTTAACAGAAAGACAAAACCAAGAAAACAGTGCCGCATACAGTGCATTGATTTTTCTCTCAGGATTATTAATGGACTACTCCTCCCCCAACATGATACAGATCAACTTCTTCCACACACAGAGACATAAATAGACACATACACATATGCATATCTCAGCAAATCAGATTGCAAGCGGTCAGAACACTAGATGTTCTCTCTTCAAACACAGAAAAATAAAATGTTTCATTCAAAATATGGACAGTAAAGTCATGGTGACTTTAATAAATGGCTATGTTAGAGCAACTAAATCAAAGATTTACGGTGCTCTTGGAGCCAGCACTGAATTTTTCCCACACATCGGAGATAACCTCGTAAATTTGACGCCCTGGTATGTCGGTGTATCGACGTGCACTTCCAATCAAGACATAAACGGAAGGCAAGGTTACAGAGCGACACCTGCCAAAAGCCATCCGGCATGCTATGAAATTTCAAACTCTATCTCCATTCATATGGCAGATGCCAAATTTATTCTCAAACAGATGCTTTGTTCATTTTATCAGGCTCTATATTTGTAAGATCAAACACTACGGATGGGAGTTCAACTAAAAAAGACCTTCACATTCTGTCTGATTCATCGAGGCTATCGAGGAAGTGAATTTAAAAGTTATTTGAGTGACTTGGATTGTATGTCATGTGATCTAGCGATCGGTGAACGCTCACCTCTGATTCCCCCACACTAGTAGCAACAGCTGGGCTTCCACAGTTTAAGTAGCCTCCCAGCACACTGACTCGCAACTCTTCACACTATAAACACATTGAAAGCTCATGTAAGGGATTCCCGTCGGCTTGACTCATAAAAGAAGTCTGCTGATATTAAACTGCCTGCTATTGTATAAAATTCAGTGCAATACCTTTTCAGAAATATACACTGCATGTTTTGGAAGCAAAACAAGTAGAGAAGTAAAAAAAATGTTCAGATTTCTCTCTTAAATTACAGTGCAACTTCAATGTTGTGGGTGAAATTCACCATGTCTTAACTTAAATGATCATAAATAAACATTCAATGTAATAAATAACGGGTGAATTTAACATAATAATAATAATAATAATAATAATAATAATAATAATAATAATGCACCCATTAATTTATTTGATTTTCGGCTTAGTCCCTTTATTAATCTAGGGTCGACCACAAACTTATCCAACATTTGTTTTACGCAGCAGATGCCCTTCCAGTCGAACGCATTACTGGTATCATTTTAAAACATTGAAAGGTAATGCAGAATAGCTTGGCATATTGTTTTATAGTACATCAAAGATAAATATAGCAGAGTGAGTTGCTGAATGCAGAACAGGTTTGAATTGGGTGGGTGAAAAGGTTATGTTTCATACAGCAGGTCATTTATACATGTACTGTAAAAAATGAAATATAGCTTCCATATAGCTTCTGTACCCACCCATTTCCATCCTAAAAATGTGCAGTAGGATGCCTGAAAGCAGCTGGGAATGACAGACTATGCCAGGATTCACAGTGTCAGTGTACAGGCATTTCAGTGGAGCAGTAAAGACCCTCATAATCATAACAATGGCCAAAAGTATGAGCAACAGTGCTGCTCAATCTATTTCACAAACTGTTATGTCCCCAAAAGTACAGATAAACATATTGCCAAGTACACCTCATAATAAGACAGCATGTCCACAGAGGATTTCTATGACAGTGTGAAAAATGTCTTTATAACAGTAGAATCATATCTAGTTTTATACTTTATCTTTCACTGGAAAGAGAACCACAAGAGGATTTCTAGAGTTCTGTGATAAGGGGCTCTGTGTTTTCAGTTAATAAGATCTCAGAGAACGTCTGTACTCTCTGTTGATAGATGAAACACAACGTCTTTGCCAAGTGTTGTGAGCAGCAGAACAGGTAAGCTGGTCAGAGTTAAAGAGATAGTTCACATAAAAATTTGAATGATCTCATGATCATATAATCTCACTCATGTGGTTTTAGGCTTTTATGAGTTTCTTTCTTTCATTGAACACAAAAGAAGATGAAGATGGTTGTTGGCACCCATTGACTTACAAAATCAATGAGTGCCAGCTACCAGCATTTTTCAAAATATCTTATATATTTGTGTGAAAAAAGAATGAAGAAAGGTTTTACCAAGTGAAGGAGGAGTAAGGTAATGATGGAATTTTAGTTTTCGGGTGAACTATCCCTTTTAGCTTATTTAGATGAGGGGAAAAACACATCTGGGGCCTGTTTCAGAAAGGAGGTTAACTGAAAACTCAGAGTATTTTAACCCTGAAATGAGAGAAACTCTGGGTTTTCTGTTTCAAAATGGCAGGTTTGTTAAACTCGAGAAAGCAGGGTAAGTCAAGCCTGTTTCTGAAAGAGAGGTAACTTTAATTCAGAGTCAGTTACTGTGGTAACTTACTCTGTGAATCTAACCTGGTCAGAAGCAGGTTTTATTCTCTAAACTCAGAGTTTCTGTCTGTCTCCTCCCCTTTTTTAAAGATGAAGCGGTATTTCTCGCCATAGCCTTGCGTTTCCACCCACCTATTTTAATGCTCATTTTGGATACGTGCATAAAAACGATTGATTGAAACATCATGATGCACATAACTTTTTTAAATATGCATAAAAAACGCGCATAACTGAGTAGGATAAACTTTTATTCGATAGAAAATGTGCGCATAAACTACGATGGAAACACTTTTACTGAACAAATTACAATATGTACATTAAAAAAAGATAATGATCATATGATAATGAAAATGTGTGTAAATGGACAAACCAGCAGGCTGGGCACACTGTAACATGTCTTAAATATTGTTTTAGTCATTCTAAAATGCCTTAACTGTTTCAGTATTAGTGTATATTATTAATTACCTCCGAACGTCTGGTGCGTGTCAAGAGTCTCTGCGTCTCATGGCTTCAGACGCCCCCACGTGTTCATTGTGTTCGAGGCGCAAGTACATTAATTAGGCTAAATAAAGAATTAATTGACGCAGCTTCTTCTACCACAGTAAATTCTGTTTTTACTGTTGATATTTGGTGCCAGTTTAATCACGAAGTGACTATTTTTTTCTCTTTGACTCGTTGGATGGAATTTTATTCGCATCTTTTATGCAATATTCCAGTTTTGCACATAAATTTATGTAATATATTTGGATGGAAACATAGCTATTGCCTACATTTTAGTCACACACAGAAGAACTGTACTAGAATGGCTTATGCTTTTTTAATAAATAATTAAATTGAATTCACCTTCGATATGCACTGTAACTAGATTAATGGGATTATTATTCTTTCTAAAAATTATTTTTAGTAATGCTTACCTTCTAAATGTTATATTAACCTCTATCACTTGATCAATAAAAAAGGCAGACACACAAGTGCACTGTCAAATCATTTAAAACTAATAAATGTATAAAAGAAAGTTTAGAAAAAAATATATAAACGTCACAAATTACATTACTTATTTTATTATACTTAAATATTTAAATACTTAAAAAGTTAAATTAGGCATTAACTTGAGCAGCTGTTTTCCTACGCTGTCTCTTCTTCACTGATGGTTGCTTCTTTTCAAATATATACACTCATAATTGCTATAACTTTGCATGAGAACATCAAGTTCAGCTGGAGAAAGAAATGGTGATCTCTTTTATAAGATATTGCCATAGTCACTCGTAATGTCTGCGCTCCATTGATAATGCCTTTTTAAAGTCACGGTGTGCGCGCTTAACTCTGAGTTGGTCTACTCGAAGTTGATTGACCCAACTCAGATCAGCTGTTCTGAAACCGAAAACTCTGAGTTTTTAATCTCTCGGTAAATCAACTCAGAGTTCAAGTTTAAACTCTGAGTTGTTTGAACCTCCTTACTGAAACAGGCCCCTGGTGTTCTTGAAATGTGTTTAAACACTTCAGCATATTCTAAAATGACAGCACTTGAACTGTATCATTATAATGACTGAATTTGAATGTTCTGTTTTTAAACTGTTCCAATGGTCTGGACTGATTTACAATTTGACAGTCACTACGATTAAAACTATGCCTTACTATTAACACAACATGCACCATAACTCTTGTCTCAGTGCACACAAAACAAATGCTGTTTAAACAACAACAGCTGCCTAAGGAGATGTTTCCAACACACAGCAATGAAGCATGCAGTAAAAGGTTGAGAAATATCACAAAACAATATTATAAAACGAATTAATCTAACTGAATAATTGGATAATTCCCAAATATAAAGAAAGTTGAAAAAATCTATGAGTAACGGGAAAGAAATGAATAAAAAATCCAAATATGTGCTTTTTCATGGGAGAGGGTGTGGGTAAACGCAAGGTAAGAAGTGTAAATGTGGCTGATAAGGACCCTTTAACACCAGGAAAACCTTTGAAAGTAGTTTTGTTCAAGATAACAAGATAACAGTAAGGGTAATTAGATGCAATTACCCCAAAGTACCACATACTTATCACATGTGAGATCTAAACTTAGTGAGGATAAACTACAGGGATCTGTGTGAACTGTGTTAAATACAGCAAAAATTCAGCACCGAATACAAAGACTATTCAAGACAGTGAGTCTCCTGGAGGGACGCTCCATATGCTGTAATTAAAAAAAGACACTGGGATGCCAAAATTACTTTTGCTGGGCTAAATTGGTGTCTGCCTACATTCAACATAATTATGACCTTTGTAAGATAAAGCACTCCGTCAACTGAGTCTCTCAGCAAAAACAACATACACAAGTAAAAATGAAGACAACTGAGATGAGACATATTCTACCTTACAAATTAGAAGGACAAATCAGGGTTGCTATCAATGTTACAGGAACTAGTTATTTTACAGTAATTCAGAAAATTATAGCTGATTATAAAAAGTATAAACAAAGTTTATTTTTAGGTAAACGATTATGGGACATTATTTTTACCCATATTTTGACATTTTAGTTTTACACAAGTTATTTCAAATGTTTTAATATTTTTACTATGCTATATAAAATCTTTTTTATATATATTTAATTTGATGCAGACACCAAAATAGGACGTTTTGTGTTTGACCCAAGTATATTTCAGGTGTCTTTCTAAAACTAAAACTGACATCAGTCACAAAATACTGCAAAATACAATGCATAAAACTTACTTAATGAAAAAGTATTTATAAGCAAAAGTCAGTACGAAAGTTGTACTATGTAAATGAATAGTTTAGTTTTTTCAATAGTTTTGTGACAATACTGTTCATAAACAAGTAGCTCCTCCAGTAACATACTGTAATTAATCACTAGCTATTTGTAAGCAGTGCACGTTGAACATACAATATCCACAAACAAAGCATGCAGACAGCGTCCATAACGGCGTGGTTCAAACTTGCACTAAAGTTTTAAAAAGCAGATTTCAGAAATCACTTACCGTGGACTACGAGAAGGGTGTTTGAGAAACACCGTCCATTACTCGACCTTCAGAAGAAACGTCCCGCTGCTCACCGCTTCCAAACGCGGCTGAAGTTCACGCAGATCCGAGCCGTCTTTGCTTCAATCCTCTATAAAAGTAGGACAAACTCCCGTTGCTAAAGGTTAAAACACGGATTCAAAACACATGTCTGCGTCCATCCTCCTGGAAGAGACTGCTGGAAACTGCCTTGAATCCCGCTGGAGAGTAGCGCTTCTCCCTGCCCCCTCACACCGGACCGCCGCTGGCAGGAGCGTGAGAGTGAGCGAGTCTCTGTTTCGGTCCCGACCGCTGATCTGGAGCGACAAGCTGAAGGGCTACGGGAGAGGGGCCGCGTGCGGGGGAGCGCGACGGACGATACGCTCAAGTTCATCAAACAACTTCTATTGCAATTTTTATTGAATGTTGAACTGTAAACAGACCATGGGAAGTATGTTTATTAAACATTGTAATGCTGACGTGATAATATGTCGACCATTTTTTAAATAGCCAAAAATGCATAGTTTGGGTCATTGGCAGCTTTAATTCTTTTATGCCAAAAAAAGGATATATTAAGTAAAGGTCATGTCCCATGAAGATATTTTGTACATTTCCTATTGTAAATATATTTAAAAAAATACATTGTTTGCTATGTAGCCTATGCACTTTATATAGACAACGATTTCCTCAGTATTTTAATTTCTGTTTGTTTTTAAACTCTGCAGATTCCAGATTTTCAAATAGTTACTCGACCAAATATTGTCTTTACAATACACCAGTGGAAAGCTTATTTGTTCATCTTGCAGGTGTTATAAATGTAAATAAAAAAGACACACAACTAAATAGTGAAACATCAGAAGACTATAGAACAAAAAAAAAAATCTTATGCATGTTGAAAACGGATTTAAAGTTAATTTTTTTGTTGTACGTTAATTATTTAATCATGAAAATATTGTTGAGCATCAGAGCATGGCATTTCACAAGCATACCAGTAACAAAAATCTTTTTGGGTTCACATGTGCTGTTCCTCAACATTATTTTCTCTTTGTATTATTCAAAGTACAGTAGGTAATATTTAACACTTTGAAGATTCTTCTCATTTTGGGGGTCATGCTTATGCTACACTGTAAAATATCCAACTCGAAAAAATAGTTGAAATTACTTGTTTTATTTATTTATTTATTTATTGTTATTAACATGTTTACTTGACCTATTTAAATTCTCTTCATTAAGTTAAAAATATTAGTTTTGTGAGCAAAACTTTGCAAGTTCACCTAAAAAAGCTTCTGCTAACTTGTTACTTAAGTTGAGTTAATCTCAGACCTCCTCACTAGAAAAAATAAAAATTACAGTATTTCTAACCCTATCAACAATTATAAAAAAAGAAACACCAATAGTAACATTAATGTCAACATAATAATAATGCTAGTATAATTTGAAATTATTATTCATTTGTAATTTATGCTTTTGCACATGCAGAAAGACTATTAATGAGAATTTCCATCTCACATTTACCTAGTTCGCTCTACAAAACGAAACGCTTAGCGCATATGAATGTTATTTTTGTATTTAACTGTTATGTATATATTTGGAAGTTTTTCCCTAACAACATTCAAATGAAAATTTGAATGCCTAAAAAGATCAAATAATAAATCGAAATGCATTCTCAAATGAGAAATCATTTGTATTTGATATTTAACTTTTATGAGCAACTCCTGTAATAATTAAATGACAAATCAAATGCTCAAAGTATAATTCAGATGGAGTAAACAGACATCTTATTCGCACAGTCTTTTTTTTCCCTGTGAAGCATTACATTAGTATTTTTCCCATTTGTCCTGCCATGTTCTTGTTTACTGTTATTGTCGTTTTGCCTCCTGTCCTGTTTCTAATTCCGTGTCTAATAAATGTTTTGTTAGCATTTGTCTCTGTTTTATTTATTTATTATTTCAGTTGAACTTTGTTGTGACAAAGTATTACTTCTTAGTATCAATTTCCATAGAAGGTTTTTAGTTTTTTAGGTGATGTTTTTAAAAGTTGAGTAAAAAAGCAAAAGCGAAAGGAAAAAAGTATAATTTATTTATTTATTTATTTATTTTTTTGCACTGGCTTAAATTTTTTTTACAGTGTATGTGTTTTAATTAAAGTTAATTAATTGCTAATAAAATAATGATAGTAATCCCACTGTAGGAGTGCAGTCATTCAATTCATAAACTGCTCCTGAACTTCATCATGACATAATTGGTGTAATGGAAAAAAAATGGACATAGTGAGATTTCTGTTCTCACAGAGTCTGAATTTTTATAACAAAGGTTTCACATTGAAACAATATATACTCTAGTCTGAACATCAAAAACCTATGCTAAAAGGGTTCCACATATTAAAAACTGATAATAACAGTCAATATGTGACGAGAAAGAACTAAGTTAAAGTGTAATAACTTGCTCCAGTCCTACAAGACAACAATCTCCACCCTTATTGACAATCCTACATAAAGTTTATTGGTTTGAGCAGAATAGTCTTTTATAAGTTTTCTGGCCTAGAGAGTCTTTGAAATATGACTCATTATTGTTTGAGGTACAGAAACACAAAGAGCACAGGCGAGGAGTTTGTTATATTGTGAGTAAGTACAACCGGTTCTGTCTATTGACTACGCTATAGGCTTCTTCTTAGAGGCAAAACGTTGATTTTTATTACTTGACATTAATTTGCCTGATATTTCACTTACTCTGAAACATTATATTTCAGAGAACATTGTCAAATTAAGAGTTTTATTGTGACAACAGGACTAATCAACAATAGACTTTGCATGCAAATACACTTCCATGTAAGTTGTCAATTTTGTAAATTTGTGTAGTAAATACAGATTGTACATACATATATTTGTAGGGGGTTTAGTGGAGGTCTCGGTAGGACAACAAAAATGTCCTATCATGTATTTATTGATTATAACCTGACTTCAATTCACTAAACTATTACTTAAAGCAGTAATACAACTATATGCACTCCAAGAGTACAGCAGATCAAATCATGTGGATAACACAAAATATGTTTAGGTATAGGTAAACTGTAGGTAAACATTTTTTTTTTACTATACATTACCTACCAAAAGTCTTGGCACCTAAGGGCAGTTTTAGGAACAACAAATAATAATTTGACTTAGTTGATCATTTGGTATCAGAAGTGGCTTACATTATAAACAAAGGCCTCTAGATTACGCTTATTTTACCAAAATGAAATATGATCAAGCCTTGATTTTTAATGATTTAATTAGGGCAGTAAGGTCTGACTTTGCTTAGACCAAAGTCTTGCCAGTTAACAGAATAATGTACAGTAGAAAATATACAGCAGTGCAGTGGAATAAGAACATGCAGTGGAATAAGAATGAATATTGTGCATGACTCCCATAAGCTTGGAGGACTGCATCCATTCATCTCTGCAATGACTCAAATAACTCATTAATAAAGTCATCTGGAATGGCAAAGAAACTGTTCTTGCAGGACTCTCAGAGTTCATCAAGATTCTTTGGATTTATCTTCAATGCCTCCTCCTTCATCTTCCCCAAACATGCACAATAATATTCAGGTCTGGTGACTGAGCTGGCCAATCCTGGAGCAAGTTGACCTTCTTTGCTTTTAGGAACTTTGATGTGGAGGCTTAAGTATGAGAAAGAGTGCTATCCTATCCTGCTGAAGAATTTGCCCTCTCCTGTGGTTTGTAATGTAATGTAATGTAGGCAGCACAAATGTCTTGATCTCTTGCATACCCCCATACTGAATGTACCCCAAATCATGATTTTTTCTTCACCAAACTTGACTGATTTCTGTGAGAATCTTCGGTCCATGCGGGTTCCAATAGATCTTCTGCAGTATTTGTCAGGTAGTGTGTGCCTATACGGTCTTTGTCATACATTATACAAATCTGAAAAAAAAAAAAAAAGGCATTGGAGATTAAAAGTATATTAATTCAAATCTCTAACATTTAATAAATTTGTTAAAATCACATGTTTAAATGTAAATTATAGAAAACATAATTTGAATTTAAAGGTATTATAGTTTATTTATTTATTATTATAGGTATATTTATATGCTCTTAAAATCAGATTATTACATAAAAACAATACAACTGTACGTTGCAACACTGCCTGTATACGTTCCTGGAGATCGTGAATTATGTAGCCAGAAGTACGTATGGCTGCATTTTATTTTTAAAACAAATGCTATGGGGCAGTATCAATTTGGGTTTAGGGAAGGAGGAGGGTGGGTCAGTTGATAGGTCAGTCAGTCAGTCAGTCAGTCAACAACGGCCTCTAGCGGGTGTACGTGAGAACAGCAGGTGCGAATGACACTTGCAAGAGAAATTTGAGATTTCAAAAAGTGTACACAGCGCCCTCTCATGAATTCACGAAAACAAAAGCTGCAGAAAACGTACCTGGGATGTATTTCCGGGTCTCGTACGTTTTTAGAATGAGCTTGGGTTGGTACTGTATGTCAGTGCTTTTTCCATTTTACTTACTTTACATTTTCTATTTTCATCATTATACAAGTTTAGAATCATCTTTTAGATGTTTACTTTTTAATACTTCCAATAGATATTTAACGGACCAAGGACGTTTTCACTATATTTTCTATAATCATTTTTCTACTGGGAAAGTGTTATTTTATTTGGTTTGACTGGAATAAACAGTCAAACCAGTTTTGGTTTTGACAGTTTTCATTTAAAAAAAAACAATTTAAGGACAACATTATTAGTTCCCTTGAGATTTTTTTGTTTTATTAATTGTCTACAGAAAAAAAAAACACTGTTATCCAATAACATACCTAATTAACTTGCCTAGTTAACATAATAAAGTTAAGCGTTTAAATTGCACTTTAAGCTGAACACTGGTCTCTTGTAAAATAACTAGAAAAATATTTTGCATGGCCGTCATGGAAAAGACCATTACCCGTTTGCAGTTTTATATAGTGTAGCTGTAGTTCTGGTGTGGAGCCAGGATTGCTATAAACCAAAATAAAGGCTCTTAGGTTGTATGAGTTCATTAAACTAAAACATCATGGGGCTCAATTAGACATTCACTTTCAGAACGACATAGCAAGCCTGAAGGGATTCATTTGCATAATTCAAAACCTGTTAAATCAGCGGAGAGCACTGCAGCATAAACAATCTCACATATACTGTAAACGCTCATACTGTACGGCCTCACATAGTCACATAGTCAAGCTCATGTCTTTGTCCACTTATAGCTTCCCCATAACTATTTGATATAAGACAAAACTAGATCAATAAAAATCTATTTATCTCATTTGACTGTTTGAGGCTCAGTTAATTGTTGGATTAAAATTTTGTTTTTCATGAGATACAAAGATTTCACATTTAAAAAAATGTACAATTACTGTATACAGTTGAAGCCAGAATTATTAGCCCCCCTTTGATTTTTTTTTCTTTTTTAAATATTTCCATACTGGTTTTGCAGAGCAAGGAAATTTTCACAGTAAGTCTGAAATATTTTTTCTTCTGGAGAAAGTCATATTTGTTTTATTTTTGCTAGAATAATTAAAATGGTTTTTATATACCATTTTAAGGTCAAAATTATTAGCCCCTTTAAGCTATATATTTTTCAATAGTCTACAGAACAAACCACCAGTATACAATAACTTGCTTAATTACCCTAACATGCCTAGTTAACCTACTTAACCTAGTTAAGTCTTTAAATGTCACTTTAAGCTGTAAAGAAGAGTTTAGAATGTTTAGAAACGTGTTGAAAAAAATCTTCTCTCCGTTATCAGGAATTGGGGAAAAAATAAACAGAGAGGCTAATAATTTAGGGCGGCTAATATTTCTGACTTCAATTGTATATCTGGCCTTATTTAGATATCATTATTTGTAATTAAACTATTTATAGTGAATTTATGACTGAATCATGCCTTTGTCCCCTCATGCTTTGGAAAATCGCATTGGATCCGGGCTGTTGAAAGAGGATGACCATCATTGTGAATTATTATTATACTCTCTATGCAGTCACACGCATTATACTGCAGCAAGGTGCTTTAAGATTATTGTTCACTCAAGTCTGCACATTATTTAAGTGCTTTTCAAGACTTTCAATATATGGGTGTTTCTAGAATTGCGGGTACATTTAGAATGTCTAAGATAAACTTGAATGGAACAGTTTTGAATAACAGCACAAAGTACATCAAATTATATTTAAAAATAAATATTTTTGTATTGAAAATATTATATGCAAAATGAGCTTTTTGTGAAAAAAAGCAGCATCTCATCTGTTCACACCTTTTCAGAATGGAAAAAATTATAAATGTATTCAGTACCATCCTGAAGAGGCATTTAGTCTGTTTAAAGGTGTCTTTTGTTTGTTTGATGTGTATATTGTGATAATTTGCAGAGTGCATTTGTAATGAGGCAACAGACATGTGTAGAGTTCAACTATTCGTTGCTTTTTTATCCATCATGTCATATCACTTAGCTCTTACTGTGATGCATCTGTATAGTGAAAGGATGGCAATAGACTTCAAAAACTCATATGTTCATGTAAAGGTTGATATTAACTCCTGCCTGTGTTTTTCTATAAATTAAAGGGCACCTAGTTTACAATTTTTTAACAATTTAATATTATTATTATGGTTCAGTTCAAAGCACAATTCAGATTTTTTTTTATAATAATGTGTTTTAAAAAAGTGTCATTTTGGGGGCGTGTACACAGGTTGTTGTTTTAGGGGTTGCTTCACATGAAAATTAGTTTTTCCTTTGACGCAAAAAAGACCACACACCCACTGATTGGTGGAGAGGAGACAGAGTGATTAAACCAGTTATGATATGGGGATGGAAGACATGATGGACAGAGGTCAGTGGGCAAATTTAAATTGAAGGGCATCCTGGGATTTTTAACAACCACAGAGAGTCAGGACCTCAGTTTAAAGGTTCAGGACACCCTGGAAAACTTTTTTTTTTTTATATTAACAGATGTGTGTGTGTTGAGCATCAGTTAAGACAATGTTAGCACCTGTCAGCTTTAATTGTGGGGAAAACTGGATAATTTTTAGCTTTTGTCAGCTAATTTCAGCTTCCGGGTTTAAAATGATTTTTGGGGCGGGATCAAAATCGGCGACGTAGCTCAGTACTGCAAGTGCAATGATGACGCGTTGGTTTCTCATTATTATTCATAGCGGAGTTTTCTTATCCTATGAGAAGAGCCGGCTGCTTAATTATTCATGAGAGCACGTGCTTTCCGCAGGTAAGGCAGAACTGCCAGTTTCAAGCAAGCTGTGAGACATAGACCCACGGCATGCTGTAGCCGATTTTGTAGTTCGTGTTTGTTTTCATGATCCAAGGGTTTGTTGCATGTTTTTTCCCTGCGATCTTGTCAGGGACGATCATACAGCAAAGCTGTTTGTGTGCTGCAAGCATTTTTTTCGAGAGAGCAGTACGAGAATTGAAGAATGGCGACGTTGACTTTTATCAGGAGTTCGTTCACATTTAGACACATCGCCGTGCTGCTGTGTTTGCCTAAATCCTCTATATTACCAGCAGGGCTAATGGTTAAAATAGGCAGGTCAGGAGATCTGCTGCACTGAGTCTGCGTTCAGATCTATAATTTAGACCCGGGGATCGAGCGAGAATCCTGATTTATAGTGTTTACATGAACACACTTATCTTTATAATGATATAAATTGTGGTTATGTGTATATGAAATTACGAATAACAAATGTAGCAGGGCATTAAATTACTGTTTATTTCTTTGCATTTTAACTTTGTGAACTATAAACTCATGCGTCTCCTCACGGTTTGTGTCTCATTGTGAGCTAACAGTCAACAACAGTTGTTCGCTCCCCTTCTTCCCTGCTGGCCACGTCCACTCCTGCCCTATGCTCGCGGAGCTCCACGCCCATTAATCATGCATCTTTTGAAAAAATTCTGAAGTAGACTTTAACCCTTTAATTTGAAAGACAGTGTTTGAAAGACAGCGCTCACTGAGTAGTTTAGAGTCCCCATCACTATACTGGGGCATTAGGACCCACACAGACTGCAGCCCCTTGCTGGTCTCACTAACACCACTTCCAGCAGCAACCTATCTTTCTTATGTGGTCTCCCATCCAGGTAGTGACCGGGCGCAGCACTGATTAGCTTCAGTGGGTGACAATATGAGAGTTGCAGAGAGCTAGCTGCCAGTGATGCACCACAGTGGCCAACCCAGGCTCATTCCAATTCCATGCCCCAATATACATTTCTGGAGAGAGCAAAATAGGTTCCCCTTCGGGGGGAACTCCAGCACTATAAGTGGATTTGATTGTTAAAATCCACGCATTGGGAGGTTCGGTTCAGAAGCTACTCGTCTGAAAGAGTATTGAACGGGCCAATTAAGAATGAATTGGTATATAAGCTCACCTGGCGCCAGCAGACACTATCCTTTTCGCTTCAGAGACTTTTCTGATCGAGCTTCATGAGGGTTCCTCCTGCTGTCTACAGCCACTTCGAGCGAACGAGTGTCTCCCGGTCCAGAGCGAGTCCACGCAGCGGCAGATGGTCGAGCTGGGTTTCTCCCTTGCCTGGCGTCCCTTTGGGTCCGGTCCTACAGAGCGGTGCGTATTGTTGCAAAGCATCCTAAAAGAGCAACACAGTCGTGCAGCACGTCCTTTTCAGGACGGCACTCCGACTGTGCGTTTCTGGTTGCGGGGGTTTCCTGGCTTCGGATGATGGGCACGATCACTGCATTACATGTTTGGGGGTCCAGCATGTTAATGTGGTGCTCGGGGGCAGTTCATGTCGTCACTACGATGCCATGACCGTCGCGCAGTTGAGATCGCGGCAATCTCTCGTGAGAGAGCGAGCCACCCCAGTCGCCTCCTGTTCTGCAGCGGGCGCTTGGGCAGATCTGAGGGTTCCAGCGAGAGATAATCCGCCGCCTAAGGGCTCGCGGACCTCTCGCTCCTCCAAGCGCTCCATCCAAGCTTCGGGCGCTGGGAGTGATCCGTCTAATCAGATGGTAGCTCTTACGCTCGCTGTCACCGGAGATCAGATGTCCTCCGCGGCATCGGAGGGTGGGCTTTCATTGTCCGACGATGATCCGGACCCGCTCGCCCCCTTCGGGCAGGTGAACGCTGTCAAAACGGATACTGAAACGGACGTGTTAGCCGTGCTTTCCCGGGCTGCTTCGGCCGTGGGTTGGAGATGGTTTATCCCCCAGCTCCGCGGCCGGACCGACTAGAGGGGCGTTCCCTTCTTCCCGGCGACGCACAGTAGGCTCACGCGGTCTTAAAGAACACCTTTTTTCTGCTCGTGCTGCGTGTCCCTCCACCCTCACCACTCTTGGTGGTGGAGCAGCCAGGGGGTATGTGGCGATTCCTCAGGTTGAGTGTGCGATGGCGGTTAATCCGCGCAGCGCCTCTTCTTGGCGGGGTCTGCTTCGTCTCCCATCCAAAGCCTGTGAGTTTTCGGCTCCCTCGGAGCTAGAGCTTACAAAGCTACAGACCAGGCTGCATCCGCCTTGCATGCGATAGCCACTGTCCAGTGCTACCAAGCGCAGGCGCTGGCCGAACTGCACGAGGGTGGGTCCAACCCAGGCTTATGAGCTTCGCACCGCAGCCGACTAAGCTCTTCGGACTACTAAGTCCGCTGCGTGTGCTCTGGGGAGGACGATGTCCACACTAGTGGTCCAGAAGCCCCACCTCTAACAAAACTTGGTTGATATGCGCAAAGTTGACAAAGTCTGCTTTCTTGACTCGCCCATATACCTAGCTGGTCGGCGACACAGTCTGCGAATTCACCCAGGAATTCGAGGCAGTGAGAGAGCAGTCCGATGGGTGATGTCTAATCGGCGGCCCCGTAAGCCCGCTCCGCCCGCCGTGCCATCCATACCTGCTCCTCGCCGAAGGCGCCCGCCTACGAGAGCTGCACCGCCCCCGCACTCGCCTCTGGCGAAGCGAGCGCGTCGAGCACCTCGGAAGCAGGCCACTCCCCCTGCCCAGAACGCCGCTAAGTCTGGCAAACGGACCGCAAAGCGTCCCTGGGACAGGTCATCTGGAGAGGAGGGAACTTGCTCTTTCCCCGCTGGAGGGCGGGGCGCCATTTCCAACGGCACTTTTTAATGCCATGAAATGAAAAGGCACTTTTCCACTTCTCCGGAGGTGACAGCCCGAAATCTGCCAGTTTGAGCTCAGCTCTCTAGCTCGTAGGTTCGGTGCACTCCGCCAGTGGCTCACGGGCACTGCAGGCCCTGCCAGCCTGGGACGCGCCGCCTCTCAGCTCGCAAGGTCTGCATGCTCCGCCAGCGGCTCACGGGCGCTGGGGGGACGGTCTCCCTTCTCCCAGCCCCCAAGCCCCCCCTCCGGAGTCAGGGTGTGGAGCCAGAGCGAATCGCTCTCCTCCAGCTCTTCTGTGGGACCCTCGCGCTCCCCGGATCAGCACACCCGCTCCGCACAGGAGTCAGGGTGCGGAGCCAGAGCGAAACGCTCTCTTCCAGCTCTTCTGTGGGACCCTCGCGCTCCCCGGATCAGCACACCCGCTCCTCGCTGCCCCTCCGCGGGTACGTCAACGATTGCTGCGATGACGTCATTAGCGAGGGCTCTGCCTGCCTGGTTAGCGCGGGCCAGCCCCTCGCGGTGGCTCATACGCACGATCAGACTCGGCTACGAACCACAGTTCTCCAAACGGCCTCCCAGGTTTACGGGCGTGTATTTCACCAGGGTCTATCCCCTGTCCGCCCCTGTCTTGCGAGAGGAGATTGCTGCCCTCCTGGCGAAGGGTGCAATCGAGCCGTTACCTCCAGCCGAGATGGAGAGCGGGTTTTACAGCCCGTACTTCATCGTACCCAAAAAGAGCAGTGGGTCACGGCCAATCCTAGATCTGCGCGTTTTGAATCGCTGCCTTCACAAGCTGTCGTTCAGAATGCTTACGCAGAGGCGCATCCTCCGATGCGTTCGTCCTCAGGATTGGTTTGCAGCCATAGACCTGAAGGACGCGTATTTTCATGTCTCCATTCTTCCACGCCACCGTCAGTTTCTGCGGTTTGCGTTCGAAGGTCGAGCATGGCAGTACAAGGTCCTCCCCTTCGGGCTCTCTCTGTTTCCGCGGGTCTTCACCAAACTCGCGGAGGGTGCCCTAGCGCCTCTGCGGGTTGCGGGCATCCGCGTACTCAATTATCTCGACGACTGGCTGATTTTAGCCCACTCTCGGGAGCAGTTGACTGCGCACAGAGACGAGGTGCTCCGGCATCTCCGCCTATTGGGGTTGCAGGTCAACTGGAAAAAGAGCAAACTCGCCCCGGTGCAGAGGATCTCTTTTCTCGGGATGGAGCTGGACTCGGTCACCATGGTAGCGCGCCTCTCCGGAGAGCGCGCTCGCCTGCTGCTGAACTGTCTGAGGGAGCTCGACAGCAAGTAAGTGGTCCCACTGAAATATTTTCAGAGGCTCCTGGGGCATATGGCTTCCGCTGCGGCCGTCATGCCGCTCGGATTGCTCCATATGAGACCACTTCAGCACTGGCTTCAAGATCGAGTTCCGAGACGCGCATGGCATGCGGGCACACACCGAGTCTCTGTTACTGCGCTGTGTCGCCGCACCCTCAGCCCCTGGAACGACCCCTCGTTCCTGCAGGCCGGTGTGCCTCTGGGACAGGCGTCCAGTCATGTTGTTGTTTCGACAGATGCTTCCAGCACAGGCTGGGGAGCCGTGTGTCATCATGCAGCTGCGGGCCTGTGGGTAGGTGCCCAGCTGCATTGGCACATCAATCGCCTAGAGCTGTTGGCAGTGTTCCTTGCTCTCCGCCGTTTTTCTCCGGCGGTGGGGCAGCAACACGTGCTGGTCAGGACGGACAGTACGGCGGCGGCAGCGTATATCAACCGCATGGGGGCTATGCGCTCTCGCCGCATGTCTCAGCTCGCCCGCCGTCTGCTCCTCTGGAGTCACCCGCGGCTGAAGTCGCTGCGCGCCATTCACATCCCAGGTATGCTCAACCGTGCAGCCGATGTGCTCTCACGGCAGCAGATTCACTCTGGAGAATGGAGACTCCACCCCGAGTCTGTTCAGCTGATATGGGCGCGATTCGGGGAGGCCCAGATCGATCTGTTTGCTTCCCCCGAGAACGCTCATTGCCAGTTGTTTTATTCCCTGACCGAGGGCTCTCTCGGCACGGATGCACTGGCCCACAGCTGGCCTCGGGGCGTACGCAAGTATGCGTTTCCCCCAGTGAGCCTGATCGCGCAGTTAATGTGCAAGGTCAGGGAGGATGAGGAGCAGGTTTTGTTAGTTGCGCCCCTCTGGCCCAACCGAACCTGGATATCAGAGCTCTCCCTTCTCGCGATGGCCCTCCCTTGGCAGATCCCTTGAGAGAGGACCTACTTTCTCAGGGACAAGGCACCGTCTGGCACCCTCGTCCCGATCTCTGGAACCTCCATGTGTGGTCCATAGACGCAAGGAAGACTTAGGTAACCTGCCGCCCGCGGTGGTTGATACCATCACTCAGGCTAGAGCCCCCTCCACGAGGCGCGCCTACGCCCTGAAGTGGAGTCTATTCACTGAGTGGTGTGTCTCTCGCAGAGAAGACCCCCGATTTTGCCAGATCAGTGTTGTGCTCTCTTTCCTTCAAGAGAAGCTGGACAGCAGGCTGTCGCCCTCCACTCTCAAGGTTTACTTTGCTGCCATCTCCGCTCACCATGACGCGGTGACTGGCGGCACCGTGGGAAAGCATAACCTCATCATCCGGTTCCTCAGAGGCGCTAGGCGAATTAATCCAACTCGCCCCCCTCTCACGCCCTCTTGGGATCTCGCCCTCGTTCTCACGAGCCTGCGATTTGATCCCTTCGAGCCACTTGATACAGTATCTTTAAGATTTCTGTCCCTGAAGACAGCTCTGCTGGTCGCGTTGGCCTCCATTAAGAGGGTCGGGGACCTGGAGGCATTTTCGGTCAGTGACTCGTGCCTGGAATTCGGGCTGGGATTTTCTCATGTTATTCTGAGACCCCGCCCCGGTTATGTGCCCAAAGTTCCTACCACTCCTTTTAGAGATCAGGTAGTAACCCTGCAAGCGCTGCCCCCGGAGGAGGCAGACCCAGCCCTGTCCTTACTTTGTCCAGTTCGCTCTCTGCGCATTTATGTGGACCGTACTCAGAACTTTAGATCTTCTGAGCAGCTCTTTGTCTGTTATGGCGGACGGCAGCAGGGAAGTGCCGTGTCTAAACAACGTTTATCCCACTGGATTGTGGAGGCCATTTCATGTGCTTATTTGAGCAGAGGCCAGCCGCGCCCCCCAGGAGTGCATGCGCACTCCACTCGGAGCGTTGCATCCTCTTGGGCGTGTGCGCGTGGCGCTTCTTTAACAGACATTTGTAGAGCTGCGGGCTGGGCGACACCCAACACATTTGCAAGATTTTATAATCTGCGAGTGGAGCCGGTTTCCTCAAGGGTGTTAGGTACCTTTGGTGATTGAGGAAACAACTCGGTAGGTGTTGTACACGCTTGCGGTGCCTTTTTTCCCTAACACGGAGAGATGTGCACCCTCCTGTCTGTCAGTAAAGTTCCCCATTTGGTGAGCCCTGCAGATTCCTCCGAGGCCCCCAGCACTGACTCAGCGGAGGAGTCACTTGCTGGCCCATTACGTAGTAGGTCTGCCCGCTGGTCAGCCCGCGTTTTGGGTATAGGTGCCTGCTATGGCCGATCCCCGCTGGTGATCCCCATATGCTTTTTCCGCCACGGTTAAGTTCCCCCCCTGGGCGGACCCGTGCTTTCCCTATCTGCCAACCACCTTTTATGCGCACTCCCCCTTTTCAGGGTTAGTCCATATGTAATTCCATTTGTTTCCCCCTATTGGGTGCGGATGGTCTCCGCAGCGTCCTCCCTACTGGGATGGCACGCTTCCCAACGTACTGTCGTGTATTCCTAGAATTATCTAGACGCTAGCGACTCCCAAAAAAGATACCTATTCCGTAAAACTTCTTTTGAAGTAGGATAAGTTAGGGCCAAGGGCACGTTGGAGGACCACGCCTCTCGTGATCTGGGTGCGTCACGCTTGCCTGACCGCTCTCTCATGGGTGTTGGTAAGGTGCAGTCATTATGGCGCTTTCAATGGGCTCCCAATGCGTGGATTTTAACAATCAAATCCACTTATAGTGCTGGAGTTCCCCCCGAAGGGGAACGTTCGAGGTTACTAAAGTAACCCTTCGTTCCCCGAGGAGGGGAACGGAAGCACTTTTTAAATCTCAAATTTCTCTCGCGATTGCTATTTACTGTTGCTGTACTCATGTAAATCTACGAGAGGTCGCTGTCAACTGACTAACTGACCAACTGACCAATCCCCCCATCCCATTACCTAAACCCAACCAATACTGTTTTAAAAAGCAAAGTTTGACCCGCCCACCCACATCCCCAAACCCAAACTCAGTGTTTGGAAAAGAAATCCAGAAAAAGAAAAGGCCTCTGATTTTTACCATGTTTCCAAAATTTACCCTATTCTGTTATGTTGTTTATTTTATTTTTTACCTTCTGTTTTTGTCTTACCTGCTTTCTGGAACCTTTCTTCACCGGACTTGAACTCCGTTGTCACAGTCAACTCCGCTCGAAAAGCTGTCCACATGCAGGTAGTCAAAACTTTATTTTTTCCATGGCAAGATTGACATTTGCATGTAATTGCTCACTTTCAGAGGCAGGTTTAGGTATGAGCAATATGGACGATCGCCCAGGGTGGCATCTTGCTGGGGGCGGCATGGGGAGATTAATTTATTGTAAGTGCCATGAGTGTAAGTGAAAGTGTATTAATTTAAAGTGGTTATCCCAGAATAAAGATGTTAAGGGCTATTCACATTTGGCGTCTTTTGCACGCGCAAGCTTGTTATTCTTTATGCGCAACGGTGCAATTGACACAACGCTGGTGAAAACAAATTGACACATGTGTGCAGAAAGCCTTTTCCACGTGCCTTACATGTGCGGCTCCTGATCCCAGTTATTAACTGTACATGCACGCTGTTATGCGTCGACATGCAAGTCAACCTAACTAAAGTTAATATCATATGATGATGTTAATTAGACTAAGAATGGCTATGAAGCAGAAAGGAGGAATAATCATTCAGGGAGGGAACTAAAACTTCATAACATTAATTCTTGGCCATAAGTCAGGTCTAAGACAACAGATAATTTTATAAAACGTATATATTTTTGAATTCTATAGAACTGTTATAATTAATATTCATGCAAAAGTCTTAGAATATTACTCCAGTTGTGTCTTTACACTGTTTTTCAGTTCCATTTAGGATTTATGTAATTTATTTAGAATAATAATTGTATAATAATAATAACAACAATAATAATAATAAACAAATTGTTATATTTATTGAAAATTAATAAATATATTTAAATGTATTTATAATGATAATTATTATTATGGGGCGACGCAGTGGTGCAGTAGTTAGTCCTGTCAACTCACAGCAAGAAGGTCGCTGGTTCCAGCCTCGGCTGGGTCAGTTGGTTTTTCTGTATAGAGTTTGCATGTTCTCCTTGCGTTCGCGTGAGTTTCCTCTAGGTGCTTCGGTTTCACCGACAGTCCAAAGACATGAAGTACAGGTGAATTGGGTAAGATAAATTGTCCGTAGTGTATGGGTGTGAATGAGTGTGTATGGATGTTTACCAGAGATGGGTTGCAGCTGGAAGAGCATCCGCTGCATAAAACATGTGCTGGAAAAGTTTGTGGTTAATTACACTGTGGCGACCCCAGATTAATAAAGGGACTAAGCTGAAAAGAAAATGAATGAAAAATGAATTTAATAATTATTTTAAATGTATATATATAAATAAAGTCAACCACATAGTGTCTGTTTGCCAGATATTACCATTTTTCTCTCTCACCCATCTTTGTTGAGTTTACATTTGACATATTTACAACCCCATCTACTGCAGTGCTGGGGAGTGCTCAAAACAGTATACAGTAAAAAAGCCTTTTTGAACTTCTTTTTGACCTCAAATGAAGAACCAAAACTTTTTTTGAAGTATACCGAGGCCTTAATTTGTTTAATACTTAGTAAAACAGGCATCTTTTCTTTACATACAGATGAAAAGCAGAAAGCAAAAAAAAAAAAAACGTTCAAAGAGGTAAACATATTCCACGACATGCATTAATGTGACATACTGTAATCTAACACAGGCTCATTCTGAAAACGTAGTTCTATATACGTTTCGGGAGACTGCAAGTTATGTAGTCAGAAGTATGTATGGCTGCATTTTATTTTTTAAATAAACGTACCTCCATGTGGACCACTTTCCCGCTGCAACCAGTTTGTCCAGTTAGCTCGTCATGTACGTCGTCGGAGTTGAAACGCAGAGAGGAGTTGACCACAGCGACAAAGTTTGAGTACGGTGAAGAACAATTCCAAATAGCGTGTAAGACAAATACAGAATTCAAAAAATAAAATAAACAACTAAATAATGGTGAGAATGTGGTAAAATCTGAAAACATGGTAAAAATCAGACGATGGCTTTTCTTTTTCTAGATTGCTTTTGAAAATTATCGGTTGGGTTTAGTGAAATGAGTGGGCGGATCAATCGATAAAATTGGTTGGGTTTAGGGAAAAAAGAGGGTGGGTCAGTTGATTCGTTGGTCAGTCAGTCAAACAGTCAGTCTCTCAAAACAAACAGCGGCCTCAGGTGGGTTTAGCTAAAATAGCAGGAGCAAGACACTCGTATCATATTTTATAACCCCCTGCCATATTTGATCAAATATCACAAATGCTCCAATAATGAACCAAAAGAAAAAATGCCAACATGACTTTTGTCAAACAAGTACATGGAATAAACAAAATTTGTGCTTGTAGTATTTTTTATAATTTATTACAGCTTTTCCACATGGAAAACCTTAGTAATGCCTTGCAGATTGAGGCACTTAAGAGACACAATGTCAAAGATTTAATTACGGCAAATAAAGCAAAATTGATCTGCACATGAGAAGAGTGTAAGCACTGAGGATTCTGGCCAGCATACTGTACATAAAGTGTGAGTGAAATCATAATTACTCTATTGAGCAGCTTCAAAGAAAACCCAAACATAATGAGCGCAGACTAACACTAGAGTCTGTGCCGCACTTTAATTACTTCAGCTCCTCAGGAGAACTCTTACCAATAGCCAACATTCTTGCCATTCCTGTGATTGTACAGGGGCACAAAATAGGATTATACTTTTACTTAAATGGATGGCTTCCCAGTAGGGTTGGCTTCAGTCGGGCAGTGACTAAAACTGCTCACTGTCAAGTTGCTCTGCAAAGTGGACTATTTCAGAGTCCCTCATTGTAAAGCAAAACCATTGTGTGGCTAAATTAAGCACTCTTTCAGTTGAAAGAACCAGTCTGCAACCCTCACCCAAGCCCCAACCAACCCGCAGAGTAGCATCACAAAAGTGTCTTTGCTTACAGAGGAGCTTTGTGCTTATAGTTAAGATTATCTGGCCCTTTTCATAGTCTGCTGAACTATACTTGATTATGCCATTTCTGTCCAGTTGCCTTCTTTTGAGAAACCTAAAGACAAACAAGTAGAGCTTTAGATCAGCAGTGAGAATTTCCGACTCTAAAGCTCAGAAGCAACTTTGTCTCTGAGTTGTAGAAGTGGAGTGAGTGCAGTGTTAAGCAACTGAACCCTGCTTTGTTCAAAAGCACAGTGTATGTGAATGGTGTGCACCACAGAATCCATGTGTGTTTGTGCACATTAACAGGATGTGGCGTTCTGCATGTTTTTATAATGTGAGAAGTATTTTTGTGTATGTGTGTGTGCACATGTGTGTTCTGTGTACAGTATGTGTCACTGTTATATAAGTGTTGTCCTGAGGGGAGTGGAAACCAGGAGCTGCCAATATAAAGCATCTGTTAAACAGGCTCAGATTTAAACTGTTGCCGCACTGATTTTAAAGGAATCTCTGAAGAAAGAGATGTAAGGAAAATATGCTACGAGGTGGAGCATACAGTACCACTGTTTAGTGTGTCCTAAGATTTTTAGCCTAGTGAAGTTTCAGTGCAATTAAGTATTAGTTTTTGTACCTTGTTCTTGTTCTTGTCCTTGTTTCACTTTTTTCTGTGGTATACACAGTTAAGTCAAAATTATTAGCCCCCCGTTTTCCCCCCCGAATTTCTGTTTAATGGAGAGAGGATTTTTTTTCAACACATGTATAAACATAACAGAATTAATAACTCATCTCTAATAACATCAGACATACTGTGAACATTTCCTTGTTTTGTTGAACATCATTTGTATATATATATATATATATATATATATATATATATATATATATATATATAGTGAGATATAGATATACTGGAGGGCGAGGCAGTGGCGCAGTAGGTAGTGGTGTCGCCTCACAGCAAGAAGGTCACTGGGTCGAACCTCGCTCAGTTGTTGTTTCTGTGTTCTGTTCCTCCGGGTGCTCCGGTTTCCTCCACAGTCCAAAGATATGACAAGGGCATCTGCTGCGTAAAAACTTGCTGGATAAGTTGGCGGTTCATTCCGCTGTGGCGACCTGGATTAATAAAGGGACTAAGTTGACAAGAAAATGAATGAATGAATGATAGATATACTGCAAATAACAGCACACATCCAACCTCTTCACCCTTCAGTATTGCTCCGCCTACATACAGCGACAAGCAAGTTTAATTCTACAGTTTGAGGCTTTTTCAGGTGAGAATGTAGTGGTTTAGATTTTATTTTTAAGGATAGAGCCCATTTTTAATATTTATAATTTCTGAGAGACAACGTGTCGGCAGCCATAAGCCTCTGATTGAGCAGAGTAAGACTGTCAATGTTTATCCACAAGATGGCGACAAAGACTGGATAATAAGCCCTTAGAGGAAAAAAAACTCGTAACTTCTAACTACAGCAGAATAAATCATTATAACACTGGTAAGTGACATTCTAAGTCGATCTCTCTCAATTGTATCTTGTAGTGGTGTATTTATACCATATTAGTTGTATTGTATTGAGTGTGGGATGGTACTCACATGTCAGGAATATATGTATTTTGTAGTAGCCACTATTTGAATAACCCTGAGATATTTTTGCTTGGCCATGTATTTGTTTCTAACGCATCTCCTGTTTTCATTATTGGATACTAGTTCAGTAAAAAGAAAGAAAGACAGAAAAATGCCCGTGTAACGGGGAGTCTGAGATAGTAATAGAACCCATATGCAGAAGTTTTATTAAAGGACTTGGGCAAAGACATCAGTGAGTAAACAGGCGGAAAATCGGCAACACATAAGCTGTTCATTCAAGTCAACAAACAAAGGGGCAAATCCAGACGAGGTAGTGAGAGTGCAGGCAAAAATAAGCATAATTTAAAATAAACAACAAGCAGTCAAAAACAGAGCAAGAGGGCAAAGACAGATAACAATCTTCAAACAAATAACATGAAAGTCTCTTGGAAATGCTTGGTAAGGCAGTTGAACTGGCAATGCTTTGCACCGAAGCAGGGCCTGAGCTCTCACTGAAATACTAAACAAACAGGAAGTGACTGTAGAGGGAGCGGAGCTGAGTCAGTAGTTGGGCGAGGACTCCCTCTGCTGGCATGGCGTTACAGCCCGCATGTGTTCAGCATTTTTCCTTATTACAAACATAGTAATCTGGTAGTGTTTGCGCTGCTTTGGCTTTTTCGGGGTTAAAGGTGCAGTAGGTGATTGTCTTCAGAAACATTTTTGTTGTGCTGGTTGAAAGTTTCTTCACAGTCCAATAATAATGATTAAAGTAAATGATCTAAATGTGTTTATATGTATTTTTATATTCTGGGTAAGGCATAAAACTAAAAAAATGTTCATCCAATTAAATATTGTCAAGCTGACATCTCCCATAATTCCAAAAGGTAGCCCAATCTGTCTGTCAACAAATGTAGATTTGGGCTTCTGCTCATCTCTGTTCACACATATCCACCATTAGCGTGTGCACGAGACTGAGCTGAATTTAAAATTTTTCAAATCCTGAATCAATACTGGAGTTACTTTTGCACGCTTATTTGATTTATCCTTGCTAAATAAATCTATTTATAAAATACTTGCAGTAAATACATTCTTGTCATGCATGCCATCTCAAAACCAGCATACATTTACACCATAAAATGCATTTTAAAACACAATAAAACACATTTTTCATATTGCTAGTGTAACAGTGGTAATAGAGATTCATTGTGATGAATGACATGAAATTAAGGTAGTACATATGATTGATGCATTGGTGCCCCTTAGTGGTTAAATAAAATGCAGGCGTTTTTCTTTAAGTTGTCCTTGCGCAGCTACCAAAATTCAGCAGATTATGGCTGATGCTGCTACTGGCAAGCATGCTCTAAACACAGGAGTGAAAACATAGTGATTAAAGTGTATCATTATTTTTTGGATATAAAAGAGTGATTAAGTTGTTAAAAAAATTATAATGCTTCTTATAGATTTAAACAGTGAATATGTATTAACAAATGCAATATTATCAAGCTTTGTGTTTTTCATAGTAAAATCACATGTTGCTATCATAGAATTGTATTATGGAATGACGCAAGACCACACTTAAAGTGACAGTGCTTTTTTTTTTGAGGATCACTTTGATCAGCTCAATGCAGATCGGCTGTGGTTGCTGCTCATTACTTTGAGGCTGCTTCTTTGGATCTTTGGTGTTTTGGACCAAGACAGTAAACACACTCACTGAAGGACTGACTTACAGTTACATTGCACAGATGGAGCATGAACTTTGAAAAACATTTACACTGATTTGGTCATCGTGAATATTGTAGTTGTATTATTTTGATAAGTGTTTTTTTTTTTACATTTATTTATTTATTTATTTATTGTGAAATGATTGCTTCTGCTGGCTTTTGAAACACACATACTGATAATTATTTTCTCTTTTCTGATTGTAAGAGAAAAAAACTGAGTAAATAAAGGCTGAAAGATGAGATTACGAGATTGATGTGGATGGCACATTTATGGAAACTAACAGTTTTCACAGAGGGAGGAGTTGTTGGCTTGTTGGTGCTTCTGGGGGTGGTGCACAGAGAAAATGACAGAAGGGGGGTAGGCCGGTCGAGGTCTCTCATAGACCAAAGTATGGGTCGTGGGTTAAATCTAGTAACATGTAATACTCTTGTTGGTCAAGCGCCACCTGAAGGCCCTTGTACATCCACTCCTAATATTGAGAGAGATGCAATTACACACCTCACTGATATGGTGGGCCAGTTAGGTTCACAGATCGGAGAATCAATAGGTTTAAAACTACTATCTGCAGGTTTTGTTAATGCAAGTAATAATTGTCAGAAAAATTATAGAGAACATGCTAGTTTTCAGACAAAACAAGAACAGTCTGTACCAACTGTAGTTTAACAAGTGTCAATACATGTGGGTTCGTAACATGACACGTTTCGCGGTGATTGTTCGGACAAATATTGCATTAAATAGTGGGTATATATATATATATATATGTGATGGTGTAGTGCAGCTGATTGATATGAGTAACCAAAATGTGATGGTGCTGTGCAGCTGATTGGCATTGACATCGGCCAATCGGCACGTAGCACCGCCTTTTTAAACCTGATTGGTCGGTGCTTGGGATGCGTCACGTCCGACTCCGACGCACTGGTTTGGGTGTCTGTAGCCGCGGCTACAGGTAGAGGCTCTGCGCTCGTTCTGAATTTTGTAAGTTGTTTGAATCGACCCACGTTAAGCTCTCTTTTGGCATTGTTCTAGTGCATCGTGTGGCGGTGGCTTTTCCCTTGGCTGTGGTGGCTGGATGACTGTTCAGTTGCAGGTATGTGATGGCTTTGAACTGGCTGAGTAATGGGGTTTAGTCGCATTTTAACCTGCGTGTTTCATGCTGTACAGCTATTAATTCCGGCACCTCGCTGTATTGTATCGACCAACGAGTGATTTAGAACGTGTCTGAGTGTGCGCCCATTGGTAAGTGAAGCACGTATGATGTGGTGTGATCATTTAAAGGACCATGTTAATGGGCTTGTTTGCGCTTTTCCTCCTTAGGATCCTCCCTTTTCCCCTTTCTCTCTTACGTCGGATCTTCCTCTGGTATCATTTGCTTACTAGCTCCCGTGTTCATCGCTATTGCCGTGGTTACTCGAGACCGTCTGCAACTGCTGCTAATGCTAACGGCGGCGTATTGGCTGCCGCTTGGACACCACCAATGCAGCTGCTAGCGGGGACTGCCTGCAATAACTCTTAGCGTGCTGCTTTGTGCTCCCCTTCATTCTTTCATTTGTTTATTTGTGTTGGATAATTGATTTGTCAACATAAGCATTCTTCTGTTTTTTTTGTTGTGTCTATTTATGCAAAGTATTGATTTTGTTTTTCGTTATTAAGAGTATTCTTTTTGTGAATTTAGTCTTTCTAGTAACAGTTAATGTTGGGTCTAGTGTAGGTCAGATGGTGTAAATACAGCTGTAGCTATCTTTCAATTAGATCATGTAAAGTAGGTGTTAACCTGATTGACCCACTTATTTGTGTTTTGTTGGTTATTGATTTTTATTTTTATTTATTTCAGGAACTGAGGTTTCCCCCGGTGGATGACGGGTCACTTTCCACTGGTGGTGGTGTTTCTCTATCGTGTGCTGTGGACACTGAGTGCGTGATTTTTTGAGTGCACTGTGGTGTGTGCGTGTGCTGGGGTAAAGTCTGTCCACTCGTACCCAGTCAGTGGGAACCTCCAATCCTGGTTTGGTTTTGTTTATTTATTGTTTCTTGTGTTTAATAATGAAGTGGGAGTTTTTGAGGTATTTAAGAACCGTACCATTTGGTAGTTTTATTCCAAATAAATATTTTTGTACTTTTTCATTAACTCACGTCTCTGTGCCTTTCTGGGAGAAACGAACCTGTGTCCTTTTCTAATAGTTGTTTCCCTGGGTAACTCCTGGGGTGGCGTAGTCGGTTATTTTTATTTACAGAGATTTAAACCCTACTCTATACCCTCGTCACATATATATATATATATATATATATATATATATATATATATATATATATATATATATATATATATATATATATATATACACACACACCTAAGAGATGATTTTTTCAACACATGTATAAACAAAACAGACTTAATAACTCATCTCTAATAACATCAGACATACTGTGAACATTTCCTTCCAAGGCTTATATAAGAAAACAGAAATGCCCCATTTTAGAACAGAAAGAGGAAATCATGAACTGACTAGCTGGAAAAGCAAAAGATATCATTCAAATTAGTCTGCTTAGTGATTGCATGATTGATGTAAAGCAGAACCCTGAGCTGATTTATAATATTGTGCTACAGTATTTCAGTGAGACTTCATCATGCCTACCCAGAGGTGGGACCAAGTCATTGTTTGGCAAGTCACAAGTAAGTCTCCTTTCATTGCCCTCAAGTCCCGAGTCAAGTCCCGAGTCAAGACAGGCAAGTCCCGAGTCAAGTCCCAAGTCAAAGGCAACAAGTTTCAAGTCAAGTCCAAAGTCCTATAGTTTGATTTTCGAGTCTTTTTAACAGAAAAATAAAATTGAAACAGATTATGTATGGCTGTAAGATCTGTATTTATTAAACAAACCTTTTTTTTAATGAAAGAACATTGCTTAGATATATAAAGATACAAATGTAATTTTCTGAAAAAGTGCTAAACAGTGCTGCGTCTCGTCTACACAGTCTATTGCACAAGAATGAGTTCCACCAAAAAAAGAGTCCATTTTTGCCTCACATCACACAGAAATTGCAGGTCTACTGCTGTATAGTTCATTAAGTTTAGTTGTGCTATGTTATGTCTTCAGTGATCAACTTGTGATTAACTAAAACTACATAAACAACCTCAATGAGGCAGCAGTGGACCAACAACTCCTGTATGCTGCAAAGTAAAATTGAGTGAAATTGGTATTTTGTCAATTGAATCTCGTGTGTGCTAAAGAGATGGAGATGCAAATCTGTCTAGCAGCAATGTAAAATGGTAGCACATATTCTAAATGAAGTAGGCTACTTCATACAAACAATAACGTTGTTTTCTTCACATAACAATGAAGAACTTTGCTCTTTACCTTGTGTGACGCTAGTGCACCGATTTCCTCTGTGGACAAAACTGCTTGCGAGCTCTCAAATATACGCTGCTCACGCGCAAATTTTCTCGCTCTCAAATATGCACTGCTCACGCACACATTTTCCTGCGCGCTCTCAGAGATTATATACAGAATTTGTGTCTTGTGTTTCCTCTTCCTTTTGTGCTTTTTGATATGATTTATATTGAGGCACTATTTATTAACAATAACCAAAATACTAAAATAGACTTACATATTAAATTTTTTATCTAATAAACCATAACATTTTGGCTGTATGTTTTATGATGAGATATTTCCAGTTTCAAACACTTAAAGACACAGAGAATAGAGGCTGGATGTAAAGAATGCATTTTGTTTTACAAACATTTATTAAACATCCAAAAGGTTCACCATACTAATCAAATAAAAAACATTTAAACAAAAATATAACTAACGCAAGCAGAAATGTAACTGTGATAAAAATAAGGAAAAACTTGATTTGGCATTATAGCCTACTGTACTATTCACTCTTTAAATAAATCTCACTATCAATCGCATTTTATCATGGCAACTAAAATAAAGTGAACTAGTCTCTGCTGTCTTCCACATTATTGATGAGATTGTGGAGGACATTTTCCATGTCATCCTCTTCATTTTGAGGAAAAGCTGTTCCACAGGGCCCCTGAACACATCTATTGGCATGGACAGGCTTTTGAACAGTACTATAGTAAAGTACTTTAATTAATCTGTTGGGGTAATATTATAGTTGCTATGGTAACACAAGTGTAATATAAACAAATGACCCAGTGCTGTAGTTTTTTTTACAGTATTGGGTATATTAAACTACAATTCACCACACTTTACTGTAGTAAAACTACACTCTGTATTTCATTTTATTAGTTCACTATTCTTAATACTACAGTATGCTGAAGCATTCATTAACAACTTGTAAATAATACTAGGCTTAAACATAGGCATTATACCTAACTCTCAAAAACACTAGTATTTAATATAGAATTTACCTTAACCTCATAGTTTTTCGTATATTGTTACTAAATAGTTTAGCAATATATAAACCATATCAACATTCTGGAATAATCAATTTATCAGGAGGATCTCTGTAGAGCAAAAGCAGGAAAATTATGAAGCGCCAGTGTGGACAAAACTCAAGCAAACGCAGAGAGACTGAATACGCCCGTGAGAGACCAGCAAATCAGATTGAAGTACCTGCCCACTGGTGAAAGTAATGTCAGAGCCAATCAGATTTTTCTTTCTTTTCATAAAGAACGGGGTTCGAATCCCACTTAGGCACTTGTAAACAATCATTTTAGAACATTTTGTCAAAAATCCCTACTGAAAAAACAGCTTAAACCAGCCTAGGCTGGTTGGCTGGTTTTAGAGGGGTTTTGGCCATTTCCAGGCTGGTTTCCAGCCATTTCCAGCCTGGTCTTAGCTGGTCAGGCTGGGAGATGACCAGCTAAAACCAGCTATGTCCAGCTTAAACCAGGCTGGTCAAGCTGGTTTTAGCTGGATTTTGCTGGTCAGTTTCCAGCCTGACCAGCTAAGACCAGGATGGAAATGGCTGGAAACCAGCCTGGAAATGACCAAAACCCCTCTAAAACCAGCCTGGTCAACCAGCTAAAACCAGCTTACCAGCCTAGGCTGGTTTAAGCTGGATTTTTCTGCAGGGATATTGTTATGTTTAACCATTTATTAGAGCCACAAAGTATCTAAAACTTGTTTTCATGTTTGAATAGCCAATAAATGTGCTAAATAAATTAAAATAGAAATACCCACAGTGAAACAGTTATATAAATTTAAATATTAGTTTAAATACATTCATAGTGGTTTTAAATATCTTCTAATATGTAAAGTAAAGAAGTTCACATTCAACAAACTGAATAAAACAAGTCTTCGTTTTTAGTTTATTTAAAAACAATTACAAATGGAGTAATTCAACTCACAATTAAATGATCTCTTTGAGTGATGGAATAATAAAGGTAAAACTTTAATTGAATGATCAGTCAAGTGTTTCCAAATGAAATCTGTTAAAATAAGAGTCCTACAAAACAGGAACAAAGACACTCATGAAACAAAATGTAATTGTGAATTGTATTTTTTATTAGATGGTTGGTTTTAAGTACTTTAAAAATAGTAGATAATCCTTAAATATAGAGGGGGAAATACAGAAAAACAAACAAACAGAAATTCAACAATATATATGCATTACATTACAATCTCGCAATAAAAAAATTAATTAAAAACCATATAGTGGACTAAAATATGGCTAAGAGGCATAACATCAACAATAATAAAAATACCTTTAAGGTTTTAAATACTAAATAAATTAATAGTATTAATCCAAAATATGAAAAATGTAACACTTTACAATAAGGTTGTATTAATTAATTAAGTTTATGCATGTACTAATGTGAACAAACAATGCAGTGCAGTTCATTACAGTATTCATTATTTTATGCTTTAATTAATGGAAATAAAATTATTGGTTAATTCTTGTTAACTCACAGTGCATTAACATTAATGTTAACAAGTATAACTTTAAATTGTAATAATGCAATAGTAAATGTTAAACTATAATTAATAAAGGTTTAGAAGTATAGTTCATTATTAGTTCATGTTAGTACATAGATTAACTAAAGAAACCTTATTGCAAAATGTCACCAGAAAATAACAAAAAAACTTTTTTTTTTACAGTTTTGAGAGCTTTAAAAATAAATTATATATCTAGTTATTATGGCATGTAATTAATGTTACTACTAATTAAATAGTTAGATAATACTGTCAGAGGATGGGCAAAACACAAAGATAAAACATAATATGCGCATTGACACAAACGACCAAGTGCAAAAACATAAATTACAGCCATGTTCATTCATAATTATATGATATAAATCACGAGAGGGTAAATTTGGTTTTAAAAAATTGAAGTTCATTGACTTATACACAACAGTAAAACAATGCTTTTGCACAACAGTAACACATTGCGAGTAGTAAAGTCTCTTACCTTTGACAGATGTTGTAAATCCGCTGAATAAAACAAAAGGAGCAGATCGCGGATGTGTTTATTTCACTCTCCGAGTTAGAATGAAAATGGCATCTTCAAATTTCCCGCTGGTGCAAAAACACGGAAGTGCGCCACAAAGTGCTAGTGGTCTAAAGTATGCGTGCATGCTCCCTGTCACACACGCACACACACCCAGAGATAGAGCATTCTGTGTCAACATACTTTTTATCTTTGGGCTTTTTGTAGAAAGTAGCAAGTCTTTACAAGTCAATAGGCGCAAGTCCAAGTGAAAGTCCGAGTCATTTATGTTCAAGTCCAAGTTGAGTTGCAAGTCTTTTTATATTTTGTCAAGTCGAGTCTGAAGTCATCAAATTCATGACTCGAGTCTGACTCGAGTCCAAGTCACATGACTCGAGTCCACACCTCTGTGCCTACCTCTTGCCAACTTCTATGCTACTGTTCCCAGAGATGGGGAGAATCCAGTTGACTATTAGATTTGGATCAACAAGGCTGCTGATCTAGTGAATGATGTCAGATAAGGAAAGCGGCTGAATGATATGGCTGAAGAGGTAACGTGTATGTGTATCAAGCATTGTACCGACCAAAGTTTGGCTAGTATATTTAGATGCAAACTCATCCACAAGTGGAGAACTAAAGATATCCAAGGCAGGATTGATGACTATCAGAGAGATAATAGGTGTTATGCTGGTGCGCATGTACAGAGTAACACATCGTCAGTTCACATTGTGGATGGTGATGAGCATGACCAACATGTTAGTTCAGCACATCCTGCTTCCCAAAAATTAATGAGCATACCTATACTGCCATTTAGCCAGCCTTAACATTCAGAGCCTAGTACTCTTCAACATCAGACATCTCCTGCTCCACAACCATCTTCTGTTCAAGCATTAAGACATAACACACAACAGCCTGAAGGTCTTATGCTCTCACGTGTGATGTAAATGCTAGAGCAGATCATGGATAAGGTTCAGCTGCGTGATGCTCCCACTAACAGAGGTAGTTTCAGGTTACAGCGTCATACAGGTAGAATTCAATGTCGAGTGTGTCATGACAATAAGCACAGTAATGTTACACACTGCATGACAGAAAACAGCTTTGTTTTGAGTGCTTTTCACCTGGACACCCAAAATGTGACTGTTCCAAGCTAGCTACTGTCTGGGACAGTATGGAGGGAAATGGATTGGACTCGTATTCGGAGGGAGGCAGTACGGGACTTTGTTGTAACTTCCAGGCTGTTACTGATTTTGCAGGTGCATGCCAATGTTGGAAAGCTGTGCTGATAAATCAAATGATATATCAGAACACTCATACATTGGGGGTCAGGATAGTTTATTTTACACACCTGTAAAAATAGGATAGAAAGTGTCATTAAGAGCCATGCTGGACAGTGGATCAATAGCATGCACATTAAATTGTGTAGCTAAAACAAAATTGAGAGAAGCAGGAGTAATTGACTTTGTTAGAGTAATGTCAACGGATGTTGTCCTTGTAGGCTGTGGTGGATTACATCTCAAACCTAAATCCATCTTAAATCTCAGCATGGAAGTAAATGGCTTGAAAATGATTGTACCTACCTTAGTTGTGAGGGTTTTTGGAGTGCTGTAACTGCCCCTGCATCTAAAAATGCTGAATGCGAGAACTTTTTGTCTTTGTTAGCTGGATTAAATCAATGGAGAGGATTGGATATGTCAGAGAAGCTCGGAACTGTTAAACGTAGCTTGGCTGTTTGACTTGAGCATGGACTTGAATACTTGGTGTGGGAAAAATTATCGAGGTCGGCTGCAGCATCACCAGGCAGTGTGGTAATGACAGAGCCCCCTATGTCTGGTTCAATACCCAGAAGAGTGATGGTGTCAAGGCTAGTTACTTCACCATGGAGTGATGGTTGGGTGACTTTGAAGGTGATTAATTCCTCGGGTAGACCTGTGTTACAGCGATGCAATGCAAAGCCTGTGTCCCTGTGTTGCGGATGAGGATATTAACAGAGAAACCACAGTCAAACCTCAAGTTGTCAGTCACTCTGCAAGTTTTCTTGTTGGTAGAGACCAGCCAATATCCCCAAGTGAAATGTTGAATTCTGTGGGACTGCATGATCTGGATGTAGAGTCATGTGATGTTTCAGAGCAATGCAGGCAACAACTAAGTTTGATTTTGACTAATGAGAATATCTTTTTAAGAAATCACCTTGATTGTAGAGAAGCCAAGGACTTTATCCATAGAATTCAGCTTTCAGACCCCAGAATATTCTGACTTCCATATGGGCGTGTGGCTCCTAGCTAGTACTATAAGCTGCATCAGGTTTTGTCAGAGATGTAAGAAAAAGAGATCATCCGTCGCTCCACAAGTGAATATGCCTCCCCTGTTGTGTTGGTGTGAAAGAAGAATGGGGACCTTAGAGTTTGCGCTGATTTTCGCTGGTTGAACAGACGAACATTAAAAGATGCCCATCCTCTTCCACACCAGGCGGATTGCTTGGCGGCACTGGGTGGTAATGCTCTGTTCAGTACAATGGACCTCACATCAGGTTTTTATAACATACCACTGTATGAGGACGATTGTAAATTCACCGCATTCATCACAGCCATGGGCCTATTTGAATACAACAGGCTACCTCAAGGCCTCTGTAACAGCCCTGGTAGTTTTATGCAGATGATGTATAGTATTTTTGTGGATCAGAAGTTTCTTAGTAATCTGTGCTGTATAGATGATCTCATTGTTTTTGGCCGTGATGAGCCTGTTGCTCTTGATCGTCTGGAGATGGTGTTCAGTAGGCTACTAGCTCATGGCCTGAAACTGGCACCTAAGAAATGTCACCTCCTAAAGGCATCTGGAACACGTTCTTGGAACACGTGATCACCAAGAATGGAGTTTCAACCGATCCAGATAAGTTAGAGTGTATTTCTAAGTTGCAAAGTTTGGACTTGATGAAACCAGATGGCAAAACTCCATCCCAGAAAAAGATTAGATCATTTTTAAGAATGGTGATCTATTACCAGCATTTTGTCCCAAATTATTCAGTCAAAGCAAAGCCACTCTTTGATCTTCTTCAAAGACAGAGAAGTAGAGGTCGGAAGAAAAAAGCTTTGCATGTGTCTAGTCAAAACATAAAATTAAGACCTAAGGATTGGACTGGTGGTGCAGTTGAACAGCTGAAAGCATCAGTACTTGGAAGAGATATTTTAGCGCACCTGGATTTTTCACGCCACTTTATACTGGCAACTGATGCGTCCTTATGCTGTGTTCACACCAGACGCGGAATGCATGTCAAGCGCGTCAAGCACGAGTGATTTACATGTTAAGTCAATGCAAACGCGTGAATAAACATCCTGTGGCCCGTTACGCGTGAATGGCGCAGTGCGAATGACGACAAAGTGCACAAATGGATCTGGAAAATCTGAACTTCACCGGACATTCGCGCCGCGTTAACCAATCAGGAGCTTGCTCTTGTGGGGGCATGATTATGACGTATCGCCTGTTGTAGGTGTCCCGGGGGAAATCCTCCAGGTGACACCAACAAAAAGTTCATCAAACTCAGTCAGAGGCACCAATGAAAGCCTCCGTCATCCAGGTACAGTTTTTGGAGGAGTTTATGAGCTCACAAAGCTGGATGCACCTCTGAAAGAATCTAGTGGACTCAGACACTGCCCTAAAAGTATCAATGCTGTTTTTCAGCCTTCACAAAGCACATAAACACAGTTATTTTCTTCATGAAATCCATGTTAGCCATTTAGCAACGAAGCTAGAGTCACTGGGCAGACAGAAGCCCTGCCCATAATGCAAATCCGTGTCTGTTCTGAAGTGAATTTGACGCGTGAATGAAGTGGGGTTTGACGTGCGAATGAAGCGAGTAAACTCAAATGTTCACGTGGCTATTTACGCGCGAACATCGCGATTTATCCGCGCATTCCGTGTCTGGTGTAAACACAGCATTAGAGGGCATTGGCGCAGTTTTGTTTCAGTTGCAGGACGGTGAGATGAAGACAAGACCAGTGGCTTTTGCCAGCAAATCCCTGTCACGTTTACAGCAAAACTATCCTGGAATTTTTGGCCCTGAAGTGGTCAATTTGTTTAGCCACTGGCTAAAGGGACATAGTTTTACAGTTTTAACTGACAATAACCCACTTGCCTACATCCTCACAAAGCCTAAACTGGACTGTTGTGAACAGCGTTGGGTGGCCAAGTTGGCCAGCTACAATTTTGACATGAAGTATGTACCCGGTCCCCAGAATGTCAGTGCTGATTTCCTGAGTAGAGTACCTTTTGTCAAGAGTGGAGTAACACAAAAACTACTTCAGGTGCCTTATGATACCATGATGACAGATATGAGGGGAATGTCATCTACCTCTATACATAATGCTTTCAGGTGGTCCTGTGACAAACATCAGGATGAAAGCATGATTCAGCAACGGCAATTGTGCACCGCCTATAATGGTGTTGATATGGATCATTCTTCTGTTGCAAGTTTAGATGTTTCGGCTGTCTGCACATCACAGGTAGATTGGTCACTTGGTGCTGAGACATGAGCTATGGCACTTGTAGATCACTTACCTCAGTTAGTTTCTTCTGGGCACGACACATTACCAGCTTATTCTGTAGAGAATCTCCGAGACATGCAGCTGGAAGACACAGTGTTGTCTTGGGTCATATCATATGTGGAGAGCCGCCAAAGACCTACAAGATGGGATAGCACAGGAGAATCTGCTGCAGTCCAGCGTTACCTTATATAGTGGGACAAGTTGACCATGAAGGATGGTATACTTTATAGAGTGTTGTCTGATCAGTTGTCGAGAAGAAAACGTTTAAAGTACATAGTGCTAACGCCATTGGTTGATTCTGTGCTGAGGGGTATTCATGATGACAGTGGCAATCAAGGTCAATTTAAAAGTGTCTGTTTAGCAAAGCAGCGTTTCTACTGGCTGCATATGGAGCACACAGTTGGTGATTATGAGCGACGCTGTCAACACTGTATTGTGAGTAAAAGCACTGACCCATCTGGGAGAGCTCCTCCGCAAAACGTTTCACCTACCAGACCTCTAGAGCTAGTATGCATTGATTTTCGGTAGGAGGAGGATGCCAGTAACAAGTCAGTTGACGTCTTGGTTGTGACTGACCCTTTTACAAGGCTTGCTCAGGCTTTTGTGTGTCGTGATGAATCCACTAAGCAAGTTTCCAGAGTTCTGTGGGACAGATATTTTTGTATCTATGGCCTACCTGAACGTATCCACAGTGACTAAGGTGCAAGTTTTGGTGTCGTCTAATTGCTGAACTTCTCAGAGTTTCAGGGGTAAAAAGTCTCAAACCACCCCTTACCACCCGATGGGAAATGGCACTGTGGAGCTGTTCTGCCTCTGTTAAAGATTGTGTGCTGTTCATGTAGGACATTTAAATAAAACCGTATTATATTTTTTATAATGAATTGTTGTTCTAGAATAAGTTCGCTATTGTTTACAAGTCTTTATGCTGGGACTTTTATTTTGGCTCATTTCTGCTGGACTCTTATTTTGACACGTTTCTGGCACTTTCGCTCTTTAGAGAAACTGAAAGTAACGGACTAAGGCAGAAAGCATGTGAATAGTTTCTGTCGTCTTCTAAATCCTGCCGAAAGCGTTGGCTGTAAGTTTGTCTGAATGTTTAATCTGTTTTAGTTTATAATGTAGTACAATATGTTCAGTTAAATGTACAATAAAAGATGATTGTAGTGCTGATCTGCACTAATGCATAATAGGCTTCAGATTGGGCAATGAGTCTGTGGCGAGGGGGCGTGGCCGAGAGCCGTGGGAACGGAATGAGGCCACGCGTAAGTGGATGCACCTGTGGTGCGCACCAGCCTCGATTCCCACGGGAGGAGCTCTGGACTATAAGAGGAGGAACGATGGCAGAGGAAACAGAGAGAGGACCGGGCCCGGACATATTGTTTTACTTTTGCTTTCATTTGACGGCAGTCTTCGTGAGGAGCTGCCGTTCGTTTGTTTTGGTTCAGACTGCAGTCTCCGTGAGAAGCTGCTGTCCCTGTTATTAATAAATATGTTAAAACTGCGTCCGTTCTCTGCCTCCTTCTTCTCGGTGGCCAAAGGGCTGTGAACTTCATTACAGTGGTGCCGAAGCCCGGGAGAAGGAGGGACACGTTGTCCAGTTGCCCTCGCCGCTGAGAGAGGGGCGAGTGTTTGGGAGTTTACCCGAATGGGGGAAAACCCAATCGTCTGCCCTGAGTGCCAGGGCAGCCTGAGGCTGGCGAGGAAAGGATCTGGCTGCTGCCATCTCCCAGCATGAGCAGGAGGAGGGGACGCGGGGCTCACCACCGCAAGGGAAAGCGCAAAAGGGAGCCATCCCACAGAACCCAGGGAGTCGCCGCGATCCGCCATGACGCCGTAGCCTGCATCCGTCCACCGAAGCGGGAGCAGAGCAGGAGAACAGAGATGCCGCCAGCCAGCCAGGAGAACGCCTGCCGGACCCCAGAAGACGGACAGGTGGATAGATTCCTCCCCAGGGCTCCCAACACGTCGTTGCATCTCTCGGCTGCTGGGGGACAGAGTGGCAGCGTGTCTGGAGAACTGAACCCCAATTTTTTTATTTATCTTTTCCTCTCTCCCCTTTCTCGGTCTACTCTGACTTTCTGTATGGCTACAGAAAACATGTAACAAGAAAGGACTGACTTGCATTGACAATTTCAATCTCTTCTGGAACCAAAGACAATTGTTTACATCAGATGGCCTTCATCCAAACAAACTTGGTGCAAAGGTGCTCAATCATCCATCAGCTGTGTATGCCACTGAACTGAATTGCACACACACACCTAGCAAATGTCCGGATGACTACAGGACCTCAAATTAGCTCCTGAGTGGACTTGTGGCTGACGAATCACCCAAGGACAGTGATAATGTCATGCAGCCAAAACACCCAATGTTAATAGAGACACTATCACTTGCCCTCTGCTCAACACAGGCAGACTGTGACGCATCAGAACAGCATCAAGTCTCGTCACTCAAAAATGATCCTCAGGAAAACATATTTCTGCAGACAGAATCTCCAGACCCACAGCCTCTGTCACCGGACACGTTCTCATTGTCACCTTGCTCACCACTGTTGGGTTTTTCAAAAACGATGGAGGAACTGGTGTATGCTGGAACTAAACTTTTACACTCCATTGCCGCAAGCCATCAGTTACCAACCAAAAAGCGGCCTGCTCCACAACCACCTATGAGCCCACCTGGAAGAGCCCTCCAACTTTTGCCACACCGCCAGGGCCCAAACAACAACGCCCCATCTTCAGCTGGTGAACACAAAAGCTCTCACTGATGTGTGTCGGGGGCCTGCTTAGATAACAGTGTTTTTATCAAATGTTTTCAGAACAGGCAGGAACCCAGTGTGTCTGTAGCTTTCTCTAAGCAAATATGTGTTGTGTTAAGTGACAGAAAACCAAAGACTTCTTTTGGCCGTAAAGCAAATAATTCGAATCTGGTGTCTATTAAATGTAGATCTGAGACTTTTGTAGAAAAAACAGCTAAAACTGTTAAGTTAGCACTTTTAAACATCAGATCATTCAATAATAAGTCACTTTTAGTCAATGATTTTATCAACACAAATTGCCTTGATTTTATGCTTTTAAATGAAACTTGGCTAGATGACAGTTGTAGCGCATCAGTTCTGAATGAAGCAGCTCCTTTAAACATTGATTTTTTTGAGTGTTTGCAGAGTTAATAGGAGAGGTGGAGGCATCGCTGCCCTGTTTAAAAATGTCTATGAGTGTAAACAGTTGTCATTTGGTGACTATTTGTCCTTTGAATATCTGAGTATAGCACTAAAAGATGCTTCACGTATCTTACTGATCATTATCTACAGACCTCCAAAATATTCTCAAGCTTTAATTGATAATTTTACAGAGCTGTTGTCAATAGTAACCTCTAAATTTGATTATTTTAGTATTGCTGAGGATTTTAATATTCACATTGATAATCCAGAAATCAATGCTGTAAAAGAACTGATGACTGTTTTTAACACTTTTGATCTGACTCAGCATGTACAAGGACCCACACACAATCTTGACCACACTCTTGATCTACTTATAACTAAGGGTTTACACATTTCATCTACTGTTGTTAAGGATGTGGCAATATCTGATCATTTCTGTATTTTCTTGGATATATTGATCACTCCAGCTATTAAAGACAGATCTGTCTCTGTCAGAAAGAGATGCATAAATGAGAACACCAGTGAGCAGTTTATGAAGGCCATATCGCGAGCACCAAGTATATCCGCAGATTCTGTTGATTCTCTCCTTGATTTGCTTAACTCTAAAATTAAGATGATCATAGATGACGTTGCCCCTGTGTAACAGGGTTAAAATAATGTTTAATTGTCTTTCACCAAAATGGGTTATTTTGTTTATTTTCTGGTTGTTGAGAGACCTCTTGTGGCAACAGTGTGTAATTGTTTCTTTCACCTTTCACCTGCAAAGCCCCGCCTACAGCAGAAAATGGTTGCTGAATGCAGAAAGGCGGTAGGTAAAATGTGCTCCAGCTAAATGTGACAAATTTTGTATTTTAACACATATTAATAACACATACAAGTCCAATATGAACATTAAGTGATGTTTTAGATCAAATCTGTCGAGTGATTGCCGTGTGTGACAAACTTTGTGTGGTTTAATTTGCTCATGCTATGTATAGCTGGAATGATGACATTAATATGTGCCGGGGTGATTTCTTACTATTTGTTTGGTTTTTTAGATGCATGTTTAAATGCATACTGTTGCCAGAGGATGTATATTTCTGTTACAGGTATGTTGAACTTTTGTAAATAACTAATGTTTTGTTAAAATGACTTTATGTGGCAACACAGCAGAAAATGGTTGCTGAATGCAGAAAGGCGATGCATGTTTAAATGCATACTGTTGCCAGAGGATGTATATTTCTGTTACAAAATAAACAACGCAGAACGCAGTTCTCTGTGTCCGCCTGAGTGATTTGCGTCTTCAGGAAGAGAAGCGTTACACCTGCAGACATCCCAAGTTGGAAAAAGTCATTTCCGGGGGATATAGAGTTGATTTGCAGGAAGTAGCGCGATAGTTGGTGTTTGATTGGTGGGGGGGGAGGGGGGGGGAGTTGCGCGCGCGACGTGATATAACATTACCTGTAGAGTGGTGGGGTAAATTGTGCGTGACGTACCTGAAGAGCTACAAGGGATGCGGTGGAGAGAGGGCTGTGCAACGTATTTAAGGACCGGGCAGGAAGCGCGCAATTTCCGGAAGATTTCCGGGAGATATGTGGAGAAAGACGAAACTAGTAGTCCATTATAATATCTATAAAGACAGTCTTCATGCTTTTAATATGGAACTAAACACTGCTAGGCAGACTTTCTTTTCAAGCCTTATAAACAGCAACTTAAATAATGCTCGTACACTCTTTGCAACGATATAGAGACTCACAAATCCCCCCAGTCGGATTCCAAGCAAGCTACTTTCTGAAAGCAAATGTAATGAGTTTACTTATTTCTTTACTGATAAGATCAATAATATCAGAAAGGCAATCAGCTCATCTAATCAGCCAAGTTGTGTCGAAGTCAAACTAGCTCAACCACAACTTAAGAAATCAGACATGATGTCTGATTTCATGGCAATTAATGGTAAAATCTTAGAAGAGACTGTGCAAGTTATGAAAACATCAACCTGCAGTCTTGACACGCTCCCCACATCATTCTTCAAAATGATGTTTACCTGTTTAGAAATGGATCTTCTAAAAGTGGTAAATGCTTCACTTCTCTCAGGGATTTTTCCAAACTCACTTAAAACTGCAGTTGTTAAACCCCTCTTGAAGAAGAGCAACCTGCATAACACCCTCTTGAGCAATTATAGACCAATCTCAAATCTCCCTTTCATTAGCAAAATCATTGAAAAAGTTGTTTTTAACCAAGTTCACAAGTTTGTAAACTTAAAGGGGTGTTTAGACAATTTGGTTTCAGAGCACATCACAGTAGAGAGAGCGCCCTTATAAAGATAATCAATGATATACGCCTAAATACAGATTCAGGCAAGCTAACAGTGCTGATATTGCTTGATCTCAGTGCTGCATTTGACACTGTCGATCACAGCATACTTCTGGATAGGCTGGAAAACTGGGTTGGGCTGTATGGGACGGTCCTCAAATGGTTTAGATCTTACCTTGAAGGTAGAGGTTACCATGTCAGTATAGGTGACCATATGTCGAGGTGGACACCCATGACATGCGGAGTCCCACAAGGCTCGATTCTGGCACCTCTCCTGTTCAACCTTTACATGCTCCCTCTAAGCCAAATAATGAGAAAGAACCAAATCTCCTACCACAGCTATGCTGATGACACTCAGATCTACTTAGCCTTACTGCCTAATGACTACAGCCCCATTGACACCCTCTGCTAGTGCATTGATGACATTAACAATTGATGTGCCAAAACTTTCTTCAGTTAAACAAAGAGAAAACTGAAGTCATTGTGTTTGGGAACAGAGATGAGCTTCTCAATGTAAATGCGTACCTTGGCACTAAAGGTCAAACTACAAAAAATAAGGTCAAGAATCTTGGTGTGACTCTGGAGTCAGAACTGAGTTTCAATAGTCATGTCAAAGCAGTTAGTAAATCAGCATACTATCATCTCAAAAACATAGCAAGAATCAGATGCTTTGTTTCTAGTGAAGATTTAGAAAAACTTGTTCATGCTTTTATCAGCAGCAGGGTGGATTACTGTAATGGACTCCTTACTGGTCTTCCTAAAAAGACAGTCAGACAGTTACAGCTCATCCAGAACGCTGCAGCCAGAATTCTGACCAGAACCAAAAAATCAGAGCACATCACACTGGTCCTTAGGTCTTTACACAGGCTGCCAGTTACATTCAGAATAGATTTTAAAGTATTATTACTGGTCTATAAATCACTAAATGGCCTAGGACCTAAATACATTACAGATATGCTCACTGAATACAAACCCAACAGATCACTCAGATCATTAGGATCATATAAACTAGAAGTTCCAAGAGTTCAGTCAAAGCAGGGTGAATCAGCTTTCAGCCACTATGCCCCTCGCTGCTGGAATCAGCTTCCAGAAATGATCAGATGTGCTCCAACATTAGGCATATTCAAATCAAGACTGAAAACACATCTGTTTAGCTGTGCCTTTACTAAATGAGCACTGTGCTGCGTCCGACAGATTGCACTCTTATGTTTTCCTCTTCTTCTTTATTCTTTTTGTAACCCAGGTTACTAGTGGGTAGTATACAGCAATAGAGCAAATAGAAATATAAGGAAAAACATTGGCAGAATACTCGATTAAATAATATACATTAAAATTATTTACTTATATAAATAATTTATAATAGAGTATTATACAGCATTCAAGGGAATAGTGCTTTAGAATGACATCATCGTGCCTTACACTATAGCAGCAGATCAGCTTTCCAAACAATAACAAATCTCGCTTGTCTGTTAGCTTGTGTTTACCGTTGCTATGGTGATTCAGTGTTCGCAAGGGAAAGCAGAGATGATTGAGAGAAAAAGACAAGATTTGTCTCTGAGAGTGAAATCTGCACACGAGTGCCACCTGGAGTTTTCCTATTTTTTTCGCTTTGATTTTGAATGATTTCCTTGGCCAGGTTTTTTTTTTTTTTTCTTTTCCTTGGTTTTGTTCGTTTGTGCATCTTCTTCTGATTTTTCATCGGTGAGATGTTCTATTGACGTCAGTTGCTGGATGTGATCTGCTCTGGATTCGAATTAATTGAAGTTTGAACTCTTTTCTGGATTTGGATTGTCTCAACTTCCATCGGCGTGTCTAATTGTGGAGTTGGACTGGCGAGCCTCCCATTGAGTGGATTCTTTGGATACACCTGTTGAAAAGATACAAAGTAAAACCTATTCAGCGTCATGGTAGGAGTGTAAATTTACAACACACTCACAAGTGCAACATCCTGGATCTCTGGAACTGAATTTGCAACCTAGTTGTTTTGCAAAAGAATCTTTTTGAAAGTTTATCACCTTTACTGGACTTTTGGAACATTTTGAAATGTTTTAAGTGAATGTTTTATTTTCATTTTATTTTATTTGTACATTGTTCCTTTAGAGTGTTCATTCGTTGAAATTTTTGAATCTTTATAGAGAGAGGTTAACTGGTTTAAGAAGGAAAATCTTGATTATATGTTAAATAATAATACAATTTTAATATTGTATTATTAATTTACGCTTACAAACCTTTAATATAGTATTGTTATTAGTATATTAGTATTATATTATTGTTATAATAGTAACCAAAATATAATATTAGCCTTAACAATAGAAAAACAGAAAAAACAACAATATTAACTTACCTTATTAGTGATATAGCCTGTGAAGAAAGAGAAGTGTTATTAGAGAGTGTAAATAAGATTGAGGTCATTAGATAAGTGTGAAAAAATCTAGAATTTGTTTTATTTATTTTTATTTATTTTTATATATATTTCAGTGAACATTTTACAATACAATCTTTTATTATTCTTACCTCTGTGTCCGAGTCCTTCACTGTTGTTGTATCTTCTCTCTCTTTGGAGGAATTTAGACTTCTGAGCATCTGGTCCATTGATTAAATCTTATAATACATTTGTGTACCGAGGGTTACATACCAAAAAGTGGCGAGAGCCAGCCAGGAGAGAGATTGCAACAACAGTGTCTAATTACAGTATTCGAGTTCACTATAAATATTACAAATCGGAGAGAACTTTAACGTCATGGATATCATAGAAAAAGAGAATGTAAATATCTCAAAAGCAGTAATTGTGGGTGGAATGACACTGACTGAGACAGACTCAGATTTAGAGTCATGGCTTTTAAGATATGGTAGTATTAACCGACATCTTCTCATTGATGACCCTGATTGTGAGTTTCATCGACATGCTATCATAGAGTTTACACATAACTCCGCGATGAAAACATTGATGCCTCTTTTGCCTTTAACTGTAGTTAGCATGTCAAACCCAAGTACCACTTTTATGGTACGTGCTTTAAGCTGCATCTACCCCCATATTGCTAGTGATAGTGCTACTAATGGATATCTGGAGGAATTGCAAAACATTGCTAGTTTTAGTGGGAAATCCATTGAGGAAGTACTCCAAACAGAGTTACTGAAAATTAAATTTGGTCCTTCTCATGCTGAGTCACTACCTGTTTTGGATAAAAAGCTTGAATTTCCAAATGCAGCACGTTCTCAAATACTTGATCGTAGCACAGTCAGTTCACCAAATAGACTGCTGTCCCCAGTCATATCACAAAGTATGATTACTGAACAAACAGCTTTTCCTTCATCTAGAATTTCACAATTTCATGAAGTTGAATCAACAAATTCAAAAAACCTGTCCAAGGAAAACCTTAACCATAGAAGTACTAAACCCACAGTAACAGTGTCATCCCATCCAGCACTTACCATGGACATAATTGATCCTCCTAGCGTGCAAAAGGTAGTAGTTGAGCACATTGTCCGCACAAATGACACAGCTCCAATGCACCATACCTCTTTTCGCCTCCGATCTTTCTCTGGAAAAATTCCTAGACCTGTTAATGAGCCAGATTTTGACACTTGGCGTGCCAGTGTTGATCTCCTACTGACAGATCCTTCTATATCTGACTTAAATCGAGCCAGAAAAATCATAGACAGTCTGCTTCCCCCTGCTGCAGATATTGTTAAACATGTCTCCCCTAACAGTTTACCTGCAGTATATCTGGAATTGCTGGAGTCTGTATATGGCTCTGTAGAAGACGGAGATGAGTTATTAGCCAGATTTATGAATAGCTTCCAAAACAATGGTGAGAAGCCTTCAACTTACCTGCACAGATTACAAGTACTCTTAAGCACAGCTATTCGACGAGGTGGGATATTTGAAGAAGAGAGAAACCTATATCTTCTAAAGCAGTTTTGTCGCGGCTGTTGGGACAGTTCCCTCATTGCTGAACTTCAATTAGAAAGGAGAAAAGCCACTCCTCCTTCATTTGCAGAATTAGTAGTACTTATCCGTACAGAAGAAGATAAAAATGCCTCTAAAGAAGAAAGAATGAGAAAACATTTAGGGCTAAATTAACACTATCCTGCCCCCTCGAAATTCAGACTGTCAGCTCACCAGATATCTGCCCACCAAAGTGAAACGCAGGATGATCAAACTGACACATCTCTCGCAAAGCAAGTGTGTGAACTTCAAGCTCAAGTTGTTGCACTGCAAAAGCCTTTAAGCCAGAAAGAAAAGAAAAAAAATGCAAAACCAGATGAAGTGAGTGAGCTGAGAAATGTTGTCACTGAGTTACAGGCACAGATTACAGCCATGCAAACTACAGCCACTCCAAAAATTAAAAGTGATGTAGAAGCAACTGAAATTGCTGACTTAAAGAGACAGATTGCTGATTTAAAGGTTCAACTGACTGCCCCTGATATGTATAGAAACCGCACCAGAAACTTGCTGCCTGAACCTAGAGCAACAGATTGTTACAGAGCTAGTAAACTACCTGAAAGTAGACCTCGTCCGGGGTATTGTTTTAGATGTGCGGAAGATGGTCATCTTGCCAGCAGCTGTAGTAATGCTCCTGACCCTACTAAAGTTGCTGAGAAAAAGCGCAAGTTAAGGGAGCGACAAGCCCAGTGGGATACCCAACAAGTAGCAATCATGAATCCTTTAAACTGAGGATGGTCTCTGTAGAGGGGCATACAGAGACTAAAAGAAATAATAATTGCCCTGAGAAACGTAAACAATTGTTCAACCAAAATGCGTGTGACGCACCCCCTTTGAGAAATTTACCAAGAGGATTAGTGGGAGTGAAGTGTACTGCCCAAATAACTGTTGGTAATAAAAGAGTTTCCTGCCTTCTGGACACAGGGTCCCAAGTAACTACTGTTCCCTGGTCATTTTATCAAAAGAATTTATCAAATTGTCCACTTAAATCATTGGATAACTTGCTGGAAGTGGAAGGGGCAAATGGTCAAACAGTGCCTTATCTTGGATATGTGGAATTGACTCTTAAGTTTCCCAGAGAGTTCCTTGGAACAGAGACAGAAGTGCCCACTTTAGCCCTGGTAGTCCCAGATTTGATGAACACTCCCCAAGTTCTAATTGGCACAAATTCATTAGATGCTCTTTACAGTAACTATGTCCAACAATCTGCTTCCTTTCCTCAATCTAACTTCCATGGTTACCGTGCAGTACAAAAAGTTTTAGAAGCAAGATACAAACAAGCAAGTGCTGATGTAGTGGGCTGTATCAAATTCAAGGGACATGTTCCAGAGGTAGTACCTGCAGGATGTACAGTGGTTCTTGATGGACATGTTCTAGTTAATTGTCCTCATGTAGGGAAATGTGTAGCTCTAGAGTCACCAACTTCACCCGCTTTACCTGGTGGTTTGCTAGTTGCCAGCTGTTTGCATTCCTTACCCAGCAAAAGGCATCAACAGTTACCAGTTGTGTTACGGAATGAAACTCAGACCGACATTACCATCTATCCCAGAACTATAATTGCTGAATTGCGGGCAGTCCAAGAAGTAATAAAGAGTGGGCCAGTAAATTCCAGCACTGTCAATAAAGAACTTTCTGCTGGTTCCAATCTCAAATTTGACTTTGAAAATTCCCCATTGACACCTGAATGGAAGAAACGAATAATGGATCAATTAAATTCCATGCCTGAAGTCTTCGCCTTGCATGACTTAGATTATGGACATACAAACAAAGTCACTCACCGAATAAAGCTTAATGATGAGACTCCTTTCAAACACAGACCTCGACCCATACATCCTCAGGACATTGATGCAGTACGAAAACATTTGCAAGACTTGTTAGCAGCTGGAATTATCCGAGAGTCAGAATCCCCCTTTGCCTCCCCCATAGTAGTTGTAAGAAAGAAAGACAATTCTGTACGTCTTTGCATTGACTTCAGAAAGCTGAACTCACAAACCATTAAAGATGCCTATGCCCTGCCAAATCTGGAAGAGGTCTTTTCAGCACTAACTGGTTCAAAATGGTTCTCTGTCCTTGACTTAAAATCAGGATATTATCAGATTGAGATGGAGGAAGCTGACAAAAGTAAAACTGCCTTTGTGTGTCCCTTGGGGTTCTGGGAGTTCAATAGGATGCCCCAAGGCATTACCAATGCCCCAAGTACGTTTCAAAGGCTGATGGAAAGATGCATGGGTGACTTGAATAGAAAAGAGGTGTTGGTCTTCATCGATGATCTGATCATTTTCTCTGAAAGTTTAGAAGAGCATGAATCAAGGCTGATGCACGTTTTGAAAAGGCTCAAAGAATATGGACTGAAGCTATCGCCTGAAAAGTGCAAGTTTTTCCAGACTTCTGTTCGATACCTTGGTCATATTGTCTCAGAAAATGGAGTGGAGACTGATCCAGTGAAAATTGAGGCCCTAAAAACCTGGCCAAGACCTAGAAATCTCAAAGAATTAAGATCTTTTCTGGGATTTTCTGGATACTATAGGAGGTTCATTCAGGATTATTCCAAGATAATCAAACCTCTTAATGACCTCACAGTAGGGTATCCACCTCTTCAAAAACGTCACCTACAAGAGAACAAGAATAAGCAATATCTAGACCCCAAAAAGGAATTCGGAGACAGATGGAATCAGCCCTGTCAACAGGCCTTTAACATGATTATTGAGAAACTCACCTCTGCACCTGTTCTGGGATTTGCAGACCCAAAGCTTCCTTATGTTCTGCATACTGACGCCAGTACCACTGGGCTCGGGGCAGCCTTATACCAGAAACAAGAGGGACAAATGCGGGTCATTGCTTTTGCAAGCAGAGGGTTGACAAGAAGTGAAACCCGGTATCCAGCTCACAAGCTAGAATTTCTAGCTCTTAAATGGGCAGTCACATCTAAATTCAGTGACTATTTGTATGGAACAGAATTTGTGGTCGTAACTGATAGCAACCCTTTAACTTACATTCTGACATCTGCAAAGCTTGATGCTACCAGTTATCGCTGGTTGTCAAGTCTGTCCACTTACAATTTCAAGCTCCAGTATAGGGCTGGAAGTCAAAACTGTGATGCAGATGGCCTTTCAAGACGACCACATGGTGAGCTTTTAGATGACCCTGCATCTCAGAAAGAGAGAGAGAGAATTAAACAGTTTACCCTTCATCATTTGGATGAATTTGGAGTTGAAGATTCTCTTATCCTCCCAGAGGCCATAAAAGCCATCTGTGATCGACATCAGATTGGAAATTCCTCAGATAAATGCAAATTTTCCAACCCTTCCATTGCCCTTGTTGAGTCCTTAGCCCTGCATGCAGATGTATTACCAAATGAGTTTGAACAAGAAAATGAGCATGGTCTTCCAGTCATTCCTTACCTGTCTAACGAGGAGTTAAAGAGACAGCAGAGAATGGATCCTGATCTCAAATTCATTATCGATTGTTTACAGCGGAATGAAAAACCTTCTAGTTCAAAAGACCAGTCGCTTGCTGTTACTCTGTGGATAAGGGAATGGAACAGATTAGAATTAAGGGATGGATTGCTTTATAGGAAGAAGCAAGATCAGGAAAGCACTCACTATCAATTAGCCTTACCTGTAGCTTTACGTGGAACAGTGTTGAAGAGTCTCCATAATGATATGGGACACATGGGCATGGAGAGGACATTTGACCTTGTCAGAACCAGATTCTTTTGGCCAAAAATGTCATCATCTGTGGAAGAGAAAATTAAGACATGTGAGAGATGTGTACGTAGAAAAGCGTTTCCTGAAAAAGCAGCTGAAATGATGAACATCAAGACTACCAGACCATTGGAGTTGGTCTGTATGGACTTCTTGTCTTTAGAGCCAGATCAGAGTAACACCAAAGATATATTAGTTATTACAGATCACTTCACCAAATATGCGGTGGCTGTGCCTACCAGAAACCAGAAGGCGCAGACTGTGGCTAGATGTTTATGGGAAAACTTTCTAGTACATTATGGATTTCCAGAAAGACTGCTTAGTGATCAAGGACGAGATTTTGAGTCAAGCCTCATCAAAGAGCTATGTCTCGTCGCAGGTATACACAAAGTGAGAACTACTCCTTACCACCCAAGAGGAAATCCAGTGGAGAGATTCAATAGGACCCTTCTCCAAATGTTGGGTACTCTTGAAAACAAAAAGAAGTCATGCTGGAAGGAGTTTGTCAAGCCTTTGGTGCATGCCTACAATTGCACTCGAAATGATGTAACAGGATACACTCCCTATGAACTTATGTTTGGTAGACAGCCCAGGCTGCCAGTCGACTTAGCCTTTGGGTTACCTGTGGATCGTTCTACCAAATCCCACTCTCAGTATGTAAAAGATCTGAAAGAATGTTTAAGAGAGAGCTATGAAATTGCCATCAAAAACTCTGCAAAAGTAGCCCAACGTAACAAGCGCAGATTTGACAAACATGTCGTTGTTTCTACTCTTGATGTGGGAGATAAAGTCCTTGTGCGAAATTTGAGGCTAAGAGGCAAGAACAAACTGGCAGACAAATGGGAATCAGATGTCTATGTAGTTATCCGTAAAGCTGGAGATCTCCCAGTATATGTAGTCCAGCCTGACGGAAAGACCGGTCCAGTTCGAACTTTACACAGAGACTTACTTCGACCTTGTGGATATTTGTCTGAAAATGAAATTGAAGAAATGAGTCCTCCAAATGTTCAACGTAAGCCCAGAACTAGGTCTAGCTCTGCTCTAGAATATGCTCCCAAAGAACATCAAATGAGTGATCAGTCAGAATCTGAGGATGACTCTCTATATATTAGAAATGCAGGACGCCAGTTGGAATCCATTACAACGACTGTGTTACCTTCATCACAAAGTCCAGTGCTTGTAAGGAACTTACCTGGCATAGAGCCCATTGAACCACTCCCTGTCGTGGTGAACCCTGAAAAAGAAACCTTACCTGATTCCAGACTAGAAGAAGACTTAACAGAAAATCAAAGAGATGATGTCAATGAGAATTTCTTACCTGTGCTGAACCCTGCTGATATTGACCCCAAAGAAATTGAACCTGAAAGAAGTGGAAATAGTGTTGAAGGACAGATCCATAGAAGGGCGCTTGAATTAGATCCTGTTGATGTATCCCATTCTAATGATCAAAATCCACATGTCAAAAATGTTTCAAGTAACCAGCCAATAGTGGATGAAGACCTAGATACAAGTGGCCCTAGACGCTCAAAAAGGCAATGTAGACCTCCTAATAAGCTTGAATATCATAAACTAGGAAATCCCTTGACACTAGTCATTCAGTCCTTACTACAAGGTCTGAGTTCTGCCTTTACCACATCGTTAGAAGAACCCATACTCACTAGAGATCAGCCCTTTGTTGTGCCAGACCCTTTTCCAATTGCAGTGACAACCCAACCCCGTACATGCCCGAGGACGTGCCTGAATTCAGGGGGGGAATGTGTAACCCAGGTTACTAGTGGGTAGTATACAGCAATAGAGCAAATAGAAATATAAGGAAAAACATTGGCAGAATACTCGATTAAATAATATACATTAAAATTATTTACTTATATAAATAATTTATAATAGAGTATTATACAGCATTCAAGGGAATAGTGCTTTAGAATGACATCATCGTGCCTTACACTATAGCAGCAGATCAGCTTTCCAAACAATAACAAATCTCGCTTGTCTGTTAGCTTGTGTTTACCGTTGCTATGGTGATTCAGTGTTCGCAAGGGAAAGCAGAGATGATTGAGAGAAAAAGACAAGATTTGTCTCTGAGAGTGAAATCTGCACACGAGTGCCACCTGGAGTTTTCCTATTTTTTTCGCTTTGATTTTGAATGATTTCCTTGGCCAGGTTTTTTTTTTTTTCTTTTCCTTGGTTTTGTTCGTTTGTGCATCTTCTTCTGATTTTTCATCGGTGAGATGTTCTATTGACGTCAGTTGCTGGATGTGATCTGCTCTGGATTCGAATTAATTGAAGTTTGAACTCTTTTCTGGATTTGGATTGTCTCAACTTCCATCGGCGTGTCTAATTGTGGAGTTGGACTGGCGAGCCTCCCATTGAGTGGATTCTTTGGATACACCTGTTGAAAAGATACAAAGTAAAACCTATTCAGCGTCATGGTAGGAGTGTAAATTTACAACACACTCACAAGTGCAACATCCTGGATCTCTGGAACTGAATTTGCAACCTAGTTGTTTTGCAAAAGAATCTTTTTGAAAGTTTATCACCTTTACTGGACTTTTGGAACATTTTGAAATGTTTTAAGTGAATGTTTTATTTTCATTTTATTTTATTTGTACATTGTTCCTTTAGAGTGTTCATTCGTTGAAATTTTTGAATCTTTATAGAGAGAGGTTAACTGGTTTAAGAAGGAAAATCTTGATTATATGTTAAATAATAATACAATTTTAATATTGTATTATTAATTTACGCTTACAAACCTTTAATATAGTATTGTTATTAGTATATTAGTATTATATTATTGTTATAATAGTAACCAAAATATAATATTAGCCTTAACAATAGAAAAACAGAAAAAACAACAATATTAACTTACCTTATTAGTGATATAGCCTGTGAAGAAAGAGAAGTGTTATTAGAGAGTGTAAATAAGATTGAGGTCATTAGATAAGTGTGAAAAAATCTAGAATTTGTTTTATTTATTTTTATTTATTTTTATATATATTTCAGTGAACATTTTACAATACAATCTTTTATTATTCTTACCTCTGTGTCCGAGTCCTTCACTGTTGTTGTATCTTCTCTCTCTTTGGAGGAATTTAGACTTCTGAGCATCTGGTCCATTGATTAAATCTTATAATACATTTGTGTACCGAGGGTTACATTTTATATCACATTTTACCTGTTTTTATGTTTTTACTCATTTTTATTAATGGTTTTTATTTTAATTTTACTTGTTTCTTTTATTCTTGTTTATGTAAAGCACTTTGAATTGCCACGGTGTATGAAATGTGCTATATAAACAAACTTGCCTTGCCTTGCCTTACAGAAATCTGGGCATCTGCGAAGGTACCAGACACAGCTGCTGAACTTTCTGGGGTTCTCCATGCACCATGCGGATAGAACAAAATAACTTACAGGGAAAAGCAAAGGAGGAGGTGTTTGTTTCTTTATTAAAAATCATGGTGTGATGAGAGAAACATACACTCAGTTATATCCATTTGTTCTCCTGATCTGGAATATCTTATGCTTCGATGTCGACCATACTGGCTACCAAGGGAGTTCACAGCTGTTATCATTACGGCTGTATACATCCACCCTCAAGCCAACACAGAGCAGGCGCTCAGGGAACTGTACAGGAGTATAAACAAGCAGAAAAACCGCACACCCAGAGGCAGCGTTTATTGTTACAGGGGACTTTAACAACGCCAATCTCAAGAAAATCACACCAAAATACTTTCAACATATCACCACAAACACGCGTGGTTATCGCATTCTGGACCACTGCTATTCTCCGTTCCAGGACGCCTACAAATCCCTTCCCAGCCCTCCATTTGGCAAATCAGATCAATCTTCTGTTCTGCTCTTGCCTGTTTACAGGCAGGAACTGAAACGGGAACCATCCACCCTCAGGACCTTTCAGAGCTGAACGGACCAACCGGATTCCATCCTTCAAGACTGTTTGATGACGTGGACTGGGATATGTTCAGGGCAGCTTCTGATGATGACATTGAAGTGTACTCAGACACAGTTACATGCTTCATCAGAAAATGCATAGAAGACGTGGTCCCAACAAAAATCTATCCCAGCCAAAAACCATGGATCAATGGCGAAGTTCAAACAGCCCTATCAGGGCGAGCTTCCGCCTAAAAATCCTGAAATGCTGAGGAACAAAAACAAGCAAATTACAACCACAGGAAAACCACCAAAGCAGCAAAATGTCAATACAGAGACAAGGTAGAGGGTCAATTTAAAACCAATAACGCAAGGAGCATGTGGCAGGGACTTAATTACATCATGGACTTTAAAAGTAACAAACCCGCCACTGTAAACATTGCTGCGTCTCTCCTAGACAAGCTCAACTCGTTTTACGCCCGCTTTGAAGCCCAGGACAGCGCGTGCACACTGCACTCTCCAGCGGCTGATACTGAACAGCCAACACACTGTCTGTTTCTGTAGCGTATGTAACGAGATCTTTCTGTGGAGTGAACATCCGGAAAGCTACGGGCCCAGATGGCATCCCTGGACGTGTACTTAAAGCATGCACACACCAGCTAGCGGGAGTTTTCAGGGACATCTCTAACATCAGGGACATCTCTCGCTCTCTCGGTCTGTGGTTTCCACATGCTTTAAGACAGCTACTATTGTGCCCATACCAAAATCAGCTACAACCACATGCTTGAATGACTGGCGTCCAGTTGCTCTAACACCCATCTTCAGCAAGTGCTTTGAGAAGCTGATTAAAAAGCACATCTGCTCTTTACTGTGCGCTCACACTGACCCTCTGCAGTTTGAATACAGGAATAATCGCTCCACTGATGATGTAATTGCTTTCACCTTGCACACAGCTCTGTCTTACCTAGAAAACAAAAACACATATGTGAGATTGCTGTTTGTGGACTACTGCTCAGCAATCAACACCATAGTGCCTGCCAAGCTGGTGGTGAAGCTCCAGGCTCTGGGTCTATACAGTTATCTGTGCAACTGGATCCTGGACTTCCTGTCAAGCAGACGCCTGGTGGTCAGAATGAACAACATTACCTCATCCACAGTAATCCTCAACACTGGTGCTCCACAGGGCTGTGTTCTCAGCCCACTCCTATACTCCCTGTACATACATGACTGTACAGCCAAACACAGCTCCAAAGTCATCATTAAATTTGCTGATGACACAACAACGGTGGGCCTAATCACATATAATGATGAGACGGCCTACAAAGAGGAGGTGCACACTCTGACGCAGTGGTGTCAGGAAAACCACCTCTCACTCAACATCAGCAAAACCAAGGAGCTGGTGGTGGATTTCAGGAGAAAGAAGAGAGAACACATCATCATCAACGGGACACCAGTGGAGTCAGCACTTTACAATATTTTTGGACAATAAAAACACTTATGCACGAATGCTGTTTGTGGACTTTAGCTCAGCATTCAACACTGTCATACCCTCCAAGTTACTGATCAAACTAAGGAACCTGGATATTGACACATCACTCTGCAACTGGATAATGGACTTTCTGACTAACAGACCTCAGAATGTTAGATCAGGCTACATCTGCTCCACCACCGTCACACTCAACACTGGTGTACCACAGGGCTGTGTGCTGAGCCCCTTCCTCTACTCCCTTTTTACCGTTGACTGTAGGCCTGTTAATAGATCCAACACCATCATCAAATTTGCAGATGACACCACAGTGATTGGTCTAATCAGCAACAATGATGAGACGGCCTACAGGGAGGAGATACAGCATCTGGCCACTTGGTCCACCGACAATAATCTGCTCCTTAACACCAAAAAGACCAAGGAGCTCATTGTGGTCTTCAGAAAGGGACGAACAGGCTCACATGATCCCATCCACATCAGTGGGATGGCCGTTGAGCCTGTCTCATCCTTTAAGTTCCTGGGGACCCACATCTCAATGGACCTTTCCTGGACCACCAACACCTCCAGCCTGATCAAGAAGGCTCACCAGCGCCTATTCTTCTTAAGGCAACTGAAGAAGAACCAGCTTTCATCAGCCGTCCTGGTGAACTTCTACCGCTGTACAATAGAGAGCATCCTGACAAACTATGTCACAGTCTGGTATGGAAGCTGCTCTGTTGCTGAGCGTAAGGCACTGCAGCGGGTGGTGAAAACTGCCCAACGCATCACAGGGACCACACTGCCAGCCATAGAGGACATCCAGAAGAAACACTGTTTGCACCGAGCACGCAGTATTCTGAAGAACACCTTTGACCCTGCTCACAGACAGTTTTCTCTCCTGCCCTCCGGCAGGCGCTTCAGGCTCCCCCGGACAAAAACCAGCAGACTGAGGAACAGCTTTAACAGCTTAAACTCCTCGCAATAACTGCACTGTTTAACATTTGCACGTTTAAAATTTGCACATTCACTGCACCACATTGAGCTGTTTACTTATTGAACTGTACATTTGCATATGCATATGGGCATTTGTAATTATGTACACACCCACTATACATATACACTGTAATCATGCTTATTTATCTGCATACTACTGATTATTAATAGGAACCTGTACATATATTCATATACTGTTACATATACACTTGTAATCATGTTTATCTATCCCTGTACATATATTCATATATTGTAACATATACACTTGTAATCATGTTTATTTATCTGCACACTACTGATTATTAATAGCAACCTGCACATATATTCATATATTGTTACATATACACTTGTAATCATGTTTATCTATCCCTGTACATATATTCATATATTGTAACATATACACATGTAATCATGTTCATCTATCCCTGTACATATATTCATATATTGTAACATATACACTTGTAATCATGTTTATCTATCTGCACACTACTGATTATTAATAGCAACCTGCACATATATTCATATATTGTAAATCTGTTCATAGCTTATCCAACCTGTATATAATGTTCATAGTACATCCATCCCATCTGTAAATATCACCATAGTTTTCTATAACTGCACTTTATAACTTATTCCTGTATCCTGCACTTGCTGCTATTGCACTGCTGGTTAGACCTAAACTGCATTTCGTTGCATTGTACTTGTACATGTGTAATGACAATAAAGTTGAATCTAATCTAATCTAATCAACTAATCTGATTGGGCAGCTGTTAATTGTTTTACTTTTTGATCTCGTTCGGCACCAGTGCAAAAGCTGAAGGCCTGATGTTTTGTTTCATAATGTCTTTTAATATTATATTCCTTCATTGCTGCAAATGATTCCTGGCAAATTAAACAGATACATATTTCACTGACCTCTGTGAAGAAATATTCTTTGCCCCAACTTGACTAAAATTTCCTGCTCTCACTGTTGATTTTCCTTTTTCTTGCTTGTGCCATGGCTCGCCAAAACGTGATTATCAATTATGTTTTCTTCAGTTTGTTCGGATCGTTTTGCTTCATTACAGGAACTGCTTTCTAATTGAAGGCCTGTCATAGCAACACCCGGTGGTTATTTATTGAATTATGTTAATTTTTGTATAGCGGGCCAGATTCTATTAATATTTATAAAAAACCTTGTGGGCCGCCACAAAACTGATTGCGGGCCGCAGATGGCCTGCGGGCCGTAGTTTGGACACCCCTGCCATAGACTTTTCTCTCTGCTACCCTCAGGCAAACGGGTCCGCAGCATCCGGTCACGCACCAGCGGACTGATAGAAAGTTTCTTCCCTCAGACTATCAGGCTGATGAACACTTAACACACCTCACACAGACTCTTCCATACACCTCACTGCACACCATCAATATGTAGCTTGCACTGCACTTTAACCAATCCATACTTAAAACAATACTGCCTACAACTATGTGTACACTTATTCATTGTACATATTGCTGTCAATTTTACATTGTCCTGTTTTTTTGGGAGCATGCTGTTGTATTTTGCACTGTAATTGAATTTGCACTGTCTGTATTTTGCACTGTCTGGAGCCAGCACCTAAGCTTTTTACTCATCATAGCACACGTGCTGCTGATGATGTGTCAATAAAAGTGATTTGATTTTGATTTGATTTGAAGAATGCCATTCAAATTGATGATTCCTACTGCACAGGTTTCATTAAATAGCTCTTTCCGACCAGCTAGGTCACGTTTTGGCTGTGCTATTAAGCCTGTTGACAGACAATTTTAGGCCAAGCTGTGATCCTAAACACAAAACGTTCTGTTGAGTCAGTTTGCAAGTCAATGTTTCGTGTATTTACTGATTAGAGATGCAAGAACTTTGAAGATTATAAGTATTTTGTAAGGGAATATATAGGGTTTTATTTTTATTTATTTATTTTTTTCTACTTTTATTTCTTCCTGGGATTTAGTTAAGGCAATTTAAAATTGGTTCAATCTTAGAAAAAGTTGTTATTTAGAAAAAATACCTCAGAATAAAACAAAAGAAAGCAAACATGTAACAATATAGGGTACTTTAGTTGAAAATTTGGGGGAGCCTACTGATTTGTTTAAATGCTTGTATTGAAAAAGTTTGTTTTGTTTGTGTTTGTGAACTATATTTTATTATTTTGTACGAAGATGTGAGGAATATTGTTGAATGTATGTGGACATTCTACCGTCAACTATTGATGCAGGAGCTTAGCGCTACTCCTATGTCACTGTGTCCTTATAGGATAATTTTCATATTGACTCCTTTTATGGGAAATTCTTCCTAATATACAGTGAGTTGTATTTACTTGTTGGTTGGTTTGTTTGTTTTTCCGGACAAATAGATTAATGAGATCAGAAAAAAAAATTCAAACCTGTCAGCGCACTCTATTATGTATGCGCTGCAACTTTAATAATATGCATGCTAGCTTCGAAGACTGTACCTGAAACAGCGTAAAGATGGCAGAGAGACGCCATGTTGTGTTGCCAAAAGAAGTGGGAAAAGAATAAGAAATGTTTGGAAATACGAGTCGTTAGTGTTGCTTTTATAATGTGCTGCAGTGAAGGTTTTGTTTTCATTTTCTCTCTATTAGAGCACTGCTTAACTCACGTGTGGATTACAGTGCATGCGAGGTGTGGCAGAAATACGTTTGTACGGAACATTTTTTACTCGAGAGCTTTTCTCATCTGGAAATGGTGAAATCCAGATTTGCTGCTCGTCTCCTTTAAAAAAAGACGCAGCTCCAGTGAACGCAGGGAGAACATGCAAACTCCACACAGAAACGCCAACTGAGCCGAGGCTCGAACCAGCGACCTTCTTGCTGTGAGGCGACAGCACTACCTAGCACTACTACTGCTTCGCCCCTTCTAAGTTACTTAGTTTACGTTAACATCACTACAATATAATGGACTGAAAGATCTGCTGTAAATGCTGCTCTCTGAGTGTAAACACGTGAACACTGCAAGCAAACTATTGCCAACTGTGGTGCTTAATTTTCGCCGCATTTTGTGACAGGATTGTCTACACACACACGGCTTTCTG